>NC_051065.1:77311511-77426980 GCF_004664715.2 Peromyscus leucopus | reverse complement strand
ACTGATTCTGGGCAGGAGCAGCACTCTTATGCAAGGTATTAGAGTAATTCCAGGAGTGATAGATGAAGACTCTGAAGGAGAAATTAGAATTATGGTTGAGGCTGGTAAAGGGGTGACAATTATTCCCCAGGGTGCTCGCATAGCACAACTGCTTTTGATGCCCCGCTTTCATACTAATAATCCTTTTCTTAAACCACACAGAGGTGAGGGTGGATTTGGCTCTACGGGCCTCTAGCATGCTGGGTTTCCACCTTAGAACAAAGACCCATGCTAAATTTAAAAGTTAATGATCACAGTTTTCGGGGTCTTTTAGATACTGGCGCTGACACTTCAGTTATTTCTTTAAAACATTGGCCCGAAGCTTGGCCCCTTAAAGATTCTACCTCTCACCTACAAGGTATCGGCACAGCCCAGACGCCATTACAGAGCAAGCTACTTTTAAATTGGAAGGATGAGGAAGGTCATGCAGGAACTTTTCAACCATTTGTGCTACCTGACATTCCAGTGAACTTGTGGGGACGGGATGTGTTGGATGGCATGGGACAGTGCTTACTACACAGCCTGTACAACAGATGCTAAAGAGTCAGGGCTACTGCCCGGGCAAAGGCTTAGGGAAAATGTTGCAAGGAGACCCGCTCCCTGTGGCAGACAAAAACTGTGTCACTAGGGGTCCTGGCGATACTAGAGGATTAGGATCTTTTCCATAGGGGTCACTGCACAGCAGCCTTCAATAATACAACCGATAAAAATCACTTGGAAGAGTGATGACCCTGTATGGGTGGAGCAGTGGCCCCTTGCTAAGGAAAAATTGGAGGCTGCGTATGCATTGGTTAAGGAGCAGTTAGATGCTGGACATATCATTCCTTCCACTTCACCTTGGAACTCACCTATATTTGTTATTAAAAAGAAATCAGGAAAATGGAGGCTGTTACAGGATCTTAGAGCTGTAAATAAAACCATGCTTCTCATGGGAGCAACACAGCCTGGCTTGCCTGCCCCTGTGGCAATTCCTAAGCATTGGCATTTAATTGTGGTTGACTTGAGGGATTGTTTCTTCACCATACCTTTGCATCCCGAGGACAGTCCTCGCTTTGCTTTCAGTGTTCCTTCAGAAAATCTTAAGGAACCTTATCAGAGATATCAGTGGGTGGTATTGCCTCAAGGAATGGCTAATAGCCCTACTATATGTCAAATTTATGTGTCTTTGGCCCTAGCTCCAGTTCGAAAAGCTTTTCCAGGTGTTTATATAATTCACTATATGGATGATATATTAATGGCTGCTAAAGATAAAAAACTTGTTTTTGATGCCTTTTCTTATTTACAAGAGGTTCTTAGCTTGGCTAATTTACAGATAGCCCCAGAAAAGGTACAGGTATCTTTTCCCTATCATTATTTAGGTCATGAATTGTTACGCACGGGCATACGCCCACAAAAGATTACTCTGCGTATGGATCAGCTACGCACACTTAATGATTTCCAAACCTTTCTGGGAGATATTCAATGGCTTCGGCCCACTTTAAAAATTCCAACAGGTCAGCTTCGCCCCTTGTATGATGTCTTAAAGGGCGACCCTGACCCTTCATCTCCCCGTAAATTAACAGCTGAAGGACGTGTAGCCCTACAACGTGTGCAAGAGGCCCTGGAACAGGCTCACGTACAGTATATAGATCTTAATTCTCCCTTATTGTATTTGATATTTTGTTTTACTCATTCACCTACTGGAGTGTTTTGGCAAACAGGTCCTATTTTATGGGTACATTCCCCAGCTTCTCCAGCAAAAATCATCACTCCTTATCCACAGGCTGTCGCTCAGATTATATTTAAGGGAATCAAGATCAGTGTTCAAACTTTTGGTAAAGAACCAGATATTGTGGTGACCCCATACACCCAGTCTCAAGTAGCATGGTTGCAAGCTAATGATAATGATTGGGCCATATTGACATGCTCCATGCAGGGTCAGTTTGATACTCACTACCCCTCCAATGATGTGTGTCAATTTTTTAAATTGCATCCTGTTATATTTCCCAAGATAGTACAAATGACTCCTATTCCTCAGGCCCGTGTGGTATTTACTGATGGCACTTCACATGGTTTTGCTGTGGTGGTTTCTGGTAACATAGTAAAGAGAATAAAGGTCCAGGGCACTTCTACTTCTGCCCAGGTGGCAGAGGTATAGGCGCTGTTGCTTGCTTTACAGATGTTTTCTGATGAGAGTGTAAATATTTATACTGATAGTCAATATGTGGCACATGCCATTATGCCTTTGGAAACAACAGCCTACATACCATCCATTTCTTCCATTCATGAATACTTATTGCAAGTGCAAGGACTTATATGGTCTCGCTCTCATAACCTTTATGTGGGCCATATTAGAGCTCATACTCAATTGCCTGGACCTCTAAGTGTAGGTAATCAGAGGGCTGACGCCATTACTCGTATGGCTGTCACATTAGTCTGTTCTGCCTTTGATAAGGCTACTCAGTTGCATCAGCGTTATCATCTTAATGCTGGATCTCTCCGATATCATACAGGCATAACCCGGGAACAAGCCATCCAGATAGTTAAATCATGCCCTATTTGTGTGGAATTTTTACCTGTTCCTCATTTGGGAGTTAATCCTCGAGGACTTTTACCTAATCATGTGTGGCAGATGGACGTCACACACGTGCCTTCCTTTGGAAAATTACAATATGTCCATGTGTCTATTGATACATATTCTTCTCTAATTTTTGCTTCTGTCCATTCAGGGGAAAAGGTTAAGGATGTAAAAAATCATTGTTTCATGCTTTTGCTTACATGGGAGTGCCAAAATGCATAAAAACTGATAATGGTCCCGCCTACAGTAGTACGGGATTTTCAAAATTCTGCCAAGATTTTTCTATTGTTAATAAGACTGGTATTCCTTATAATCCTCAAGGGCAGGCTATAGTAGAACGCTGCCATCGTACCTTAAAAACTTATATTGCTAAAGTAAAAAGGGGGAGTTAGGGGCTCATCTTTCCTCTCCACATTCTATTCTTTCCCTTGTTTTATATATTTTAAATTTTTTATCGGTGGATTCTGCTGGAGTATCTGCTGCAGATAAGCACTGGAGGGCTCCTGTTGCAAATCATCCTCTGGTGCAATGGAAAGATCTTTCTACTGGCACTTGGAGGGGACCCGATCCGGTGTTGGTGTGGGCCCGGGGATCTGTTTGTGTCTTTCCACAGGACAATGAAGTTCCTCTTGGGTTCCTGAACGCTGTGTGCGCCCTGTGGCTGCTGCTGAATCCCAACATGGCAGAGACCTATTGGGCCTTCGTAAAAAACTCTCCCCTTCTGATGCCAATGGGGATTGAGAGCCCAATACGGCCAGCCTTGGCAAACATTATTCTAAGCCTAGGAACTGTAGCCATGTGGTTGGATTCCTCAGAAGGTAATGTATGGTAACTTTTTTCAAAAAACATTGAGAATGTACCACACCTTGGAGATTAAGGATAACTCTGAAGGTCAATGAACTTCAGTTGTAAACAGTAGCATACCAGCTAAGCCTTTTTCGCATTTTGCAACCCCCCTCAAGCTGGTGTAGTACCTACTTTTCAGGAATGGCTCTGTGCAACATTTATTTGCCTCCTGAAATTCATCTAGCCTTTTTGAAGATACCTCAAAATTTGTGAGCCTGAATGTAGCCATTATTGAGGCCATTAGTTCTGCTCCTTGTTTGCTGTTTTTGTTTTCTGTTTTCTTTGTTTCTCAGTTGTTCTCTTGCAGACCTGCCAGCCTAAGTAGTGCTGGGATCAAGAAAAATGGGCCTTGGTGGTTCGTGTTCCTGGAGCCGTGTCCATGCCAGTGGACCGTAGCAGCTAGACACAGATGATGCTCACACGCTCCAGAAGAGACTCTGACATCGCTGTTGCCGTTGTTGCTGTTATAGCAGTGGTGGCCACTGCTGCTATTGTTTCTGGGATTGCTATTTCATATTTGGTTACTACAGCTAGCACAATGGAGACCCTGGCAGCAAAAGTAGCTACCACAGTTAGTTAATCTTTCTTCTTATTGGGCATGATAAATTTAATTCCACTTTTATACATTATAATTGGCTTTGTAAGTTGTAAAATTATTAAAACTCAAGTTCCATTTGCTTATGGGATACCACCTTACAAGGACTCCAATTTGCAGTAAGGCTCGTTTAAGAAGGGAATGGTTCAATTGCCTTTAGCCTCCTGGCTATGGGTGGGTTCGGACTTCTGTTGGTCTTTTCTGTGTCGCACAGATTGCAAGCCCAGTGCCACTTTGAAATCTTTGGCAGTAGTCACTCTACAGCTCACATGGTTGAGTCTGTATGATAATGAGTATTCAGAGACGGGTAATGCTTGGGGGGCTGCCACCAACCTAAGACAGAGCACTTGTGTGGCCTGGGCAAGTGTCTCTATGACGGGTAAGGTGGTCTGCTGGTCCCACGCAACCTAAGTCAGAAGCTCATTTAATAAAAAGGGGGGAACTGTGGGCGCCATGGGCCCTGGCCCCGCCCCGACTGGGAGTGGCTGCAGCCTTGCTTGCTTGACCTCGATCAGATGTCCTCCCTATTCAGATTCCCTACCGGTATCCACCCTTCTGAATGCTTAAGGGAAGTTCCTTGTTGTGTATCCTGCATTTTGGGCGTTAACTACTTAGATGCAAGAATGCAGAACATTGAGTCTGGAATGTGGACCATTGACAGCGAACTTCTGCCATCCGGGGGTTCCTCCATTTGTGCTGTAAGCCTGTAAGTATTTAAGGTTTCTTCCCTCTTTCAATAAATGGCATTCGACATCCAATCGTACGGATGACCCGCTGTCTTTTGTCTCTATTTTTTAATCCGCAGCCCTTCGCTCAGACATGGTGAACGGTTATCGGTAATGCGGGCGTTACCGCTACAAATTCTAGCTTGTGTCAAGTTGACAGTTAAAACTATCTGTCATCTATCAAATCTATCATCTATCTATCTATCTTTCTATCATCTATCTATCTATCATCTGTCTCTCTATCTCTATATCTATATATTGATATATCTACCTACCTATATGTCTTCTATCAATCTTCTTTGGAACATCTATCTTATGTCTACATATTCATTTATCTACCTACCTACTTATCCTCTATTATCTACAATTCTATCTATCTACATACATACACACACAAACAAAAACACATGATTAATTGCATAAATGCAACTAATGTATCTTTTCAGTGTTGCTCTGTTTTTAAGGCTGACCACCTCTTATAGGATAGAGAATCATGTGGCTGTGGCTCCTTTGGAGGAAAAGAAATCCTCTCTCTCTCTCTCTCTCTCTCTCTCTCTCTCTCTCTCTCTCTCATCAATAACGAATTGGCTTCCTCTTTTTCTCATGTAGGGCAAAGTCTTATGAAATTTCCCAAGTAGACATTGACATGTCAACTAGGCCTGATATTATGAAGTCTTGTATAGGCAACCATATTTTTGAGATTTCATTGGTGCAACTTTCCTGACATGAAAAGATGCAACCTCAGAGCAAGTGTCCTGGTCATCTTTCTCCTATGACCATTCTGCTATCTATTCTGTGCATTTTTTAAGCCTTAGATGTAAGGATTGTGTTGTAGACATATAATCTTGTATTTGTAAATTGAGTCACACACAAACATATATTTATGTGTCTATATATTTGAAAATAACAATTAAGATGAGGCAATGAATTTGAGATAGTTAGAGAGACAGAGGAGGAGCTGAAGTGGGTTAGGGATGGGAATTATGTAAATAGACTATTCGCTTATAAAAATCCAATTAATTAGACTAAAAAAAAGACAGCTGTTGGTTTCTCCAAAATATAAGTGGCACTATTGTATCTTTAGGGCTTTTTTGCATTGTGATCATTGTGGTGGCTCATTGGCTTAAAGCTGGGTAGGACTATTGGTTGTTTTTATCTCTTGAACACTAAAATACCACCTTAGGATACTATGTGAGTCAGATCTTAGGGAAGAAGCTTCTGGGTATGTTCCAGTTTGATGACTCCAGGTCCTGTGTACAATGTGTTCTCTGAAAGAGTTTCATATTTAAACTCATAACCCAGGAATCAGGATGAAGCCCTTGGCTACTTCTCCAGCTCCAGGCCTGCTGCCATGCTCTCTACCTTAATGATAACAGACTAAATCTCAAAATCTGGACACAACCCCCCCAATTTAACACTTTCTTTTATAATACTTGCCATGGTCATGGTGTGTCTTCATAGCAATAGAACAGTGAATATGAAAAGCCTGTGAGTATGAAAAGACAATGAAGAACCAGTTGAAAAATATCATCACAGTAAACTAAGGAATCTATGAGGAATTTGCAAATTTCTACACAATTAGCAATGTCCATTTTTATGAAGGGGGTATTACATATATTTTTTTAATTTTCAAAAAGGTGTAGAGTATATCTTAGTAATATCCACCCTGACCCTCTCCCTCCAGGTTCCCAAACATCTCCCATCTTTGTCTCAACTTCATGTTTTGTTTTGTTTTTTCTCACCCACTAAATCCAATTACTGTTTCCCATTTGTGTTCATGTGTGGACTCATCCACCTGGCTATAGGCAACCTATACCAATGGCTGTTGCCCTCAGTGAAAAGTTAACCTCCATCCCTCCCTCAGTAATTTTGAACTGCAGCCATGTCATAATACTAATCTCCTCAGTAACCATTTGCCATAGCAACCTGAATCCACAAAGCCAACCAGGACAAAGAGTGTAAACAACAAAGCTTTCTGACTATTGTTTTAATCAGGACTTCTGTGCAGGGGACATGGCAAGCTGCAGCAAAGAGAAGATTCTGCTTTCAGCTGCTGTTCTCAGCCTGGTTTCTACTGATGTGGGTTTGTCCCTCTTATTAGAGCTGCTGAGGCATAGTCCTGGGATGATGTGATGGGAGATAAATACTGCACCCAAGATGTGGTTGGAAATTCTGCACCTTCATTAATGTTGCTTACTCTGGGCTAAATCCAGAACAACAATTTTAAGCTGTAATGTTCACCTATACCCATGTTTAATCAATAATAACCCCATTTCTCTTCTGAATTTGGGAATTTTTTTGTTTATTTGTTTTGTTTTGTTTTTTTTTTTTTACTTTTTATTTTTTACTTTCATATAGGATTTTGACTTTAAAAAAGTTAAAATATCAAAGTGAAACTAGAATTTTCAATGTACTAAACGGCATTGACTCATCTGTTGCCAAAATGTCAATCTGGGTTAATTTCTGGATTTTGTGGGATTTCTGTAATAGAGCCATGCATTGCTCATGAATCAAAGAATTGTGTTCTCTACTGGCCAAACTAGATGCAGTGACTAGGGATGGTATTGCTGAAGGAAAGGAGAGGCAACTGCATTTCCTTTTTCTCAGCGGTTTGTTTCTTTCATACAAGAATTCTCAAAGTAAGCAAAGAGAAGGAACATGTTGCAGTAAGAGGACTCCAAACACAGCCACACACTTGCAGTGTGAATATTAAATCAGGAGTTTTTTATGTGATAGGAAAGATTCTTGGAGCTGGCCTCACAAATTTAATCAAACCTACACTGTACAGCTGTCTGGATATTTGTAAGCTCCCACAATCACTATACTGCTACCTTAAATATTTTTTCAATGTTGATCCATATTTTTGATATATGGAACTTTCTAGACTCTGTTTCAGCTTACTTTACTTTGACAACATCCTCAAACAATTAACAGAACTCTTTACTGTTTTTTTTTGAATATTTTTAATTCTAAGGAGAAAATGCTTATGGTGCATGTCTTAGTCAAAGTTCTATTGCTGTGAAGGGACACCATGACCATGCCAACTCTCATAAAGGAAAGCACTTCATTGGGACTTGCTTACAGTTGCAGACTTTTAGTCCATTATCAGCATGGTGGAAAGCATGGCCACTTGCAGGCGTAGTGATGGAGAAGGAGCAGAGAGTTCTACATCCTGACTCTCAGGTAGGTAACACATAGAGACACTGAGCCTAGCTGGAGCATTTGAAACCCCAAATCATGCCCCCCAGTGACACACTTCCTCCATCAAGGCCACATGTACTGCAACAAGGGAAGCCCTCTAATCCCTTTCAAGTAGCATCTTTCCCTAATGATCAAGCATTCAAATATAAGGGCCTATGGGGTCTATTCCTATTAAAATCACCATAGTAAAATTATATGTTAATATATAGATATTTAATATATTTAATATGTATTTCTATTAATATATGAATATCAAACTATATTTAAATACATTATATATTTATGTAGCTAATTAAACAATTAACAATTATAATTATTAGTCATACAATTATATTATATAAAATATATAATATAACATAAAACATCAATACATTTTATACAAGTATGCACAAAACATATTCAAATATAGTTATGACCCCCACACACTCCTCTTTCCAACCCCTCATGTACCCCTTACTACTTTACACACTCACAGATTTCTTTAATTATTATTGTTATATACATAAACATATATGTCTACAATAAATGTATAAAAGTTACATGTTGAGTCTGTTTTGTGTTGTTTGTTTGTATGTGATTTCAGGGCTGATCACTTGGTACTGGATAATCAATGAGAGATCTTATTCCTGAGGCAGACAATTCTTCTGCTCTCAAGGCTCTTAATTTACATGTAGTTTTTGTATACTAAAATATTATTTTAAATCAACACCACTCGGGAAAAAAAATCTGGGAGTGTCAGTGTGAATTATTATCCTGAATTCCATAGGGGTAGGGACAATGTTTCTATTAATGACAACAGGTGGGGTGGGCCCTGTGAGATGCACACATACATCAACCCTGCCTACCACCCACCTTCAAGTTACCATGGCTAATGATGTTGTCATTTTTCCTCTCTAATTTCAGCCTAAACAAAAATACTATGTCTTATTAAAAACTCACATCCAGAGAATACCCTGGTGTATGAGGTTTTTTTATGTCTTTAATAAAACAGTTTTTTGTATTCTAATGAGAAAGAGAAAGAGTGTGGATTTGGGTGGATGGGGATGTAGAGGGGGTTTGGAGTAGTTGGGGGAGGGGAAATGATATCCATAATATATTGTATGAAAAAAATCTACTTTCAATGAACTATTTTAATCAACTGATGAAATTCTAAGAATTTTGTCACAGTACTGGGCTTGTTTCCTCCATAAACAGCATTCCGTGTCTACTGATGACATGCTGACTCCTGTATGTGTGTTCATTAAACCACGTGTGTTGTTTGTAGAGATACATATGTATTCAAGCATTTAGGTATGTGGAAGAATTTTTTCATCACTCTACACCCTGTTTTTGAGACAGGGTCCCCCTGCACCTGACTGACAGGTGGACTTTGAGCTGTTGCTACGGTTACAGGCTCAGTCTTCATCCTTCTTTATCTAGTGCTCAGAGGGATGATACACATTTGATGTTTCAAAACTTTTTTGTGAGTGGTTGCAACAGATTTTTATTTCTTTTATTTTCAATATTAAAAGATAATGATATCTCCCTCCGTATCTTCCATATGTCCCCTCTGCTCTTTTTCAGTTAATTGATGCAGCATGCATTTATATATGCATATATTAATAAGCACATTGTGAAAAAATTCTACCATTAAGTTTAATAAAAACAATATTTTCAATTATTGCTGCTACATGCATATATGTGTATATATTCATATATATACTTGATTGATTTTGTGAAAAATTCTACCATGATTTGTAATAAAGCAGTTCAGTCATGTACATGTGAGAATCCATTATCCCAGGGACACTGTACACTATGTGTTCCTTTAAGATAGTTTTGAAAATTTTCTGAAAACACACACACAGAGAAAAAATAAAGTACCTCAATGAATTCCCCTCCAAGTACCTGCTTTGAGGCAATTTTTATCAGGGTCCAGAACATATGCTACAAACAGCTAAGGATACTAATCTGAAGGATATTCAATGTATCTAAGCACACTGAGGTATTTAGTCCATTCACTTTATTCTTCTAAATCAATTCTTTCTGCACAGTTTTTTTTGTTCTCTTACTTAGCTCCTCTCAGCCCCTCCTGCTCTCAGTCCCTTCTGCTGTTCTCTCATCATTCTATCTTGTTCTTTCTATGTCTGTCCTGTTCTTCTCAATTAATTCCCTCTAGTACTCTCTCAGAGAACCAGTATATATATGCAGTAATTCTTTGGTAATATTTTCTATAGGGATTTCATAGTAACACATCAGGTTCATACAGTCTTTCCACATTTTTTCAGTGATATTTGTTCCTGTGGCTGCATTTCATAGAGGAAAAGTCATAAGAGATATTCCTTATAATTACACTTAAATGTCTGAATTCATCAAATTGTTCTCAGTTGAGAAATCCTGCTGTCTTGTCCCACCCTCCCTAATGATGATGCTTGTCAGAGAGATTATTCTGAAGTCAGGTCAAACATTCTTCCTGCAAATAAATAAATAAATTTCCATCTCATTATATCTTAGATGCTGATTTAAAAATCAAGACTATTAAAATTATCATTAAAATTATCATTCTATACAATTCCACTCTAATTTCACACAATTGGGATTATGTTTGAAAACACATGAGTGAACAACTTCCTTCAGCAGTACATCATGCAACAAAATGCAGGGATACAGCTATGCTGCAATTAACAAACAGCAAAAAAAATTATATCTCATACCAGATTTATGCACCCAGTGCTGCGGTCAGAATCTCCAGTTTCCCAAAATCATTAATAAAGTTGGCTTTGAATAGGATGGTAGTGTTTGAGACAAAATGTAGCAAAACATAAAATTTACTTGGGCCTAAGAAGAAATAATTATTTTCTTAATGAAAACTCAATGTGGATTCTCCTTCTTACTTAATTATTGTTGAGATTTTTATATTAGTACCTAATTTTGCCACTTCCCTTTTTTTCTTATAATCATAGTGTATGCCCCTCTACAATCTCCTTCAAGTACATGTCCTTTTTGCAATGATTATCATCACATGCTTATATTTATTATTTTATTATATATTATATATAAATTATATCTTATATTATGTAAATAATAAATTATAAGATAGATGTAATATATTTATTCATGAATATAACTCTTTGAGCTCATAAAATGTTACTTGTACATATCTAATATTTATTTTTAATTATTATTTCTAAAACAACAATATTCTTTCATAATAAATCTGGTATTGAAACTATGACACTACAAAATATATTATCATTTTTGCATTAAATTATTGAGTCAGAGAAACATTCCTATAAATTCTAACATAAAATACAAAAGTCATGTATATGCCTGTACTTGACCAACTTTCAAAAAACCTATAATTATTTTTGTTTGTTAATTTGTTTTTGTACCACATCGCAGGAGTCATGTATGAATTTTTTCTTCATGGTCATGGAAGGCAGATAGTAGAGATTTTACTCACTTCTGGTTCTGCCTCCCTGAAACTCAGGGTAATAGTAAATTTGGGGGAAATGCTGATTAACACCATGCAACACCTAGGTCCCAATGATGAACACAGTCTCACTTTTTTTGCTGCATTTTAGATTGTTGAAATATGCTGTAATATGAGACAAAATAAACCAGTTATCTGCTAAAGATGCTCCTGATAAAGATCAGATTGGTTAAAGGAAAATTTAAATAACACCACCAGTTCTAAAACAGAGATACTCACATATCGTAAAACAAAACTGATATGGATATTTGTCCACCCAAAAAGTGTGTAGCTGGCAATTCCCGTTTTTCCTAAACACAATATAATAAATAATAACAACTCATTATTAACATTTATTATCTCATATGTGTTTCTGTCTTAAGAATGATCTTGCTGAAAATGAGACATGTGAGATGTTGTGCCCATTGCAAATATTCCATGGTTTGTATATATTTTCATTAATAGTATTTTTGATTGGTGATTCAATTCAGGTGTACAAGGAATTTCAGTGCTCAACAAGATGTGTGGAAGAAAATGGGCTTCAGACTCATAATCTATAGTGTAGCTAGAGTTTTCCTGCCTTGCCCACAGTCAGGACAAATCTCTGTCATCCGCCAGTCCCACAACCACTCAGACCCAACCAAATAAACACAGATACTTATATTGCTTACAAACTGTATGGCCATGGCAGGCTTCTTGCTAACTGTTCTTATATCTTAAATTAATCCATTTCTATAAATCTATACCTTGCTAAGTGGCTTGTGGCTTACCAGCATCTTCACATTCTGCTTGTAATGGTGGCGGCTGGCAGTGTCTCCCTCTGCCTTCCTGTTCTTTCTTTTCTCCTCTCTGTTAGTCCCGCCTATACTTCCTGCCTAGTCACTGGCCAATCAGTGTTTTATTTATTGACCACTCAGAGTAATCTGACATACAGACCATCCCAAAGCATTATAGGACTTCCCAAGTCACAAAAGCTATGCCAGTGACTTACTGATGCAATGGTAGGTACCAGTTATCAGGATGATTTTCAAGAGGAGGAGCATTTTTTTCATGGTGAGGCTATAAACACTGTGTTTTGATATTTACTATCTCAGATATTCCTTATATTCACATTCATCAGTATTTCACTTTCAGCAAACACCAGTTTTATTCACAAGAATATTTTTTACTCTCTGAGTTTGTATTTTCACTATTTTAATAGAAAAACTGAAACATCAAAAGCTAAGTGCTAAAGATTATTATTTTTAGTTACAATGACTTTCAACTGCAGCTTTCCTTTGAATAATATTAGATCCATATTATCTTCAGAAATATGCTGGAAATGCTCTGAGTCCCCTTTCAACAAACTGTTTCTTCTCCTTGAGTTAAATTTTCTTACATGACATAGAACATCATGCTTATGAGTGTTTAGTTCTTAAAAAACTTCACTTCATGCATCAACATCCTGAATCGACTATTTTTTTGAGTCATAGTTACAGTCAGATATTGGGGAAAATTATAAAGGCTACTCCACGTAGTTAAAAGGAAGATTTATTTAGTGGATGACTTACAAATGAAGGAATAGATAGGTTGCGGGGGTCTGGGGAAGGTGTATCGCAATCCAGCGGTGTTCTCTGGAGCTCTGCACAGTCAACCTCCACCGTCCAGGGTCCAGGCACAGAGAGCGCGCACCGAGAGAGCGCTGGCCCATCCAGCTCTCGGGTTTCCAGCGCCTCCCCTCGCCCCGCCTCGTAGGCGTGACAGTTGCCAGAGTCTCAATGGGGGTTGGAACTTCCAGATCCAAGCTGGAATGGCTACCCACTACATCTCCCTCTTTTTGTCTAAATAAGAAGGTTCTAAACTAATACAAGACTATATACAAAGGAATGGTTATCAAATATTGTCCAGAAATAATGAGGGATAATGACCTAGATAAGATGTAACTACAACCAATGCAAACAATATCAAGCAAGAAACACATTCTAAAATCCAGAGAAGTATAGAGCATAGGTAAACAGCATGTTATAAAGATCATTCAAAGGTGTCCTATCCTAAAGAACCTGAATCTAATACTTAATATGTTCTATCTAAGATATTATATATACTAAGTTGTAACTATAACTGCTAGTCTTCAATCCCATCATAATGATACCTGAGAAATGGTAGATGGATGCAAGCAACGTTCGGGAATCTTGCAAGAGTAGAACAAGACAGCTGGCAGCATGGACAGTCACCTAATGTTTCTCAGCATTGTTGGTACATTTAAATTGGCTACAGGCCTAGAATATCTGACAGACCATTTTCAGAAGCAGGATTTCTGAAAGACCATCTTACCCTGTCTTGGCAGAGTACAGTGGTTGCTTTCCTTGTGTCCCGCTTGTCCAGAAAGGACAGCATTGCATTTGTACTGTCAGCCATCAAGGCAAGGGCAGTTCTTTGCCCAGTAGGCCATTTTGTGCCAAGAAGACAAACTTCCAAATGGAAATGTCTTAGAAGCCCAACATTCTCTCGGGATCAATTGGTGTAGCCAGGAGCAATTGTGTCTCACGTCAACAGAATTCTAAGTTATTTAAATGCCATATTCTCTAGGTCTATGAAGTGTTTGAAGATTACTTGCCCATCTGACCTATGTATCTGTAAATCTGGATAACCTAACTAACGTAACTATAGAGATGACAGGCATAGGCGACTATAAATCTATAAATCTTATCTACCGAAATAACCTAAGGACTAAGGCTTCATGTAAATAAGGTAAACAGTCTATAAGCAAATGTATGGTGAAGAACGATGACTTCAAAATTGTGACAATACACAAGATATTTATAACAGAGGTAGGAATATATAGTGCGATATGCAATATGACAATAATCTTAAATATATATCAATATACCGAATATCCTAACAGAAGTAGAACATATATAAAGTATGACAGATATAAATTTACATTTGTATCAATATAAAAATGTTTCAAATAAGAGTAGAAATATATGTACATTATAACAAATATAGTTCTGTATTTGTATCAATATACAAATTATCTTAAACAGGAGTATAAAAACAGTTTACATTTGTATCAACATATAAGAATCTATAACAGTACAAATTACAGTGCAAATTGTCTAAGGTTGCTATGAGGCTGAGGGGGGAGACACTGCAGCCACCGCCAGGACAAGCAGCATGTGAAGACGCTGGTAAGCCACCAGCCACGTGGCAAGGTATAGATTTATAGAAATGGGTTAATTTAAGATAAAAGAACAGTTAGCAAGAAGCCTGCCACGGCCATACAGTTTATAAGTGATATAAGCGTCTGAGTGATTATTTTATAAGTGGATTGTGAGACTGCAGGGCTTGGTGGAACCTGGAGAGAAGCCCTCCAGCAACAGTCAGATGCTAGTTAGATGGTAGTAAAATTCCCTAAAAACTAAAAATTAATGTGAATTTGATCCACCAGTCAGAGGATCTGGGTTCGAGTACCAGGACCACATGTGGGCACACAACCTCCTGTAACTTCATTTCTGAGGATATCATATGGTCTTTGTGAGTGCTGCTTATACATAATGCAGCATGCAGGGCAAAAACACATATGTAAAATGACAAAATAGATTTGATAAAAATTTTAAATAGAATGATGGGTAGAAAAACTAGCTAAATTATAGATTTTCAACTAAAGGAATAGAATATTATTTTTATATAGCTGAATCAGGAACAGAGTGGGTGAACAAGGAAAGAGACACCATGATAAATGAAGACCCCATGGGAATAGGAAGAAGCATAGTGCTAAAGAAGTCCCCAGAAATCCACAAAGATACATCCACTATAGACTACTGGCAATGATAGAGAGAAAGCCAGAACTGACTTACTCTGGTGATTGGATGGCCAAACACCCTAACTGTCATGAAAGAACTCTCATCCAGTGACTGGTGGAAGCAGATGCAGAAATCCATGGCCAAACCTCAGGTGGAGCTCCATGAGTCCAACCGGTGAGAAAGAGAAGGGGTTATATGAGCAAGAGATACTAAGACCATGATGGAAAAAGCACAGGGGCAAATAGTCGAACTAGCGGAAACACATGAATTGTGAACCAATAGCTGAGGAGCCCCCATGGAACTGGACCAGGCCCTCTGGTTAAGTGAGACAGTTGATGAGTTTGAACTGTTTAATAGGCCCCCATGCAGTGGGACCAGGACCTGTCCTTAGTACATGAGCTGGCTTTTCGGAACCTAGGGCCTATGCTGAGACATTTTGCTCAGACTTGGTGCAGGGAGGAGGGGACTGGACCTCCCTTAACTGAATCTATCAGGCTGGGTTTACTCCTCAGGGGATACCTTATCTTGGAGGAATGGAGAATGGAGGGTGGATTGGTGGGGAAGGCTGGGGGGTGGGAGGAGAGAGGATACGAGAATCTGTGACTGATATGTAAAATTAAATTAATTATAAAATAAAAATATTTATTTAAAAATGTATCACATATGTAATATGATAACAGCATCATTGTGTATTTTTGTTCCTTTATTAAAAATGCCTGACATATTATTTTAAAACATATATATATATATATATATGTATATATATATATATATTTACTTAGTAAAAGTAATAATTTTATATATAATAGTAAATATGATAGGAAAAATATAGAGGAAAAATTTAGTGTAAACTATAGATTATAGGTTTATATTACAAAGCAGAGGAAAACATAATAAAATCCACAAGTAAATACATACAATACATATTTGGATGATAAAACATCTTCATATGCCAAGGCATTAGAATTGATTTTCCACTGAGAAGTCACTGTTATCCAAAGAGGAAGGAATGTGCCCATTGGGTGGTTTTATCTCTGATTTCTACACCTTTGCTGCAGCATTTGTGAACAGCAGTAATCACACACACACACACACACACACACACACACAAACTTCAAAAAACAACTCTTATTATTGGAAACATAATAGGATTATAATTCATCTCAAAATTGTCCCACACATTGTCTGTTGTAGGACACCTCTAACACATAGAGAGATCCATCCTCAAATATATGACACACAATATGTTTGTCATGCAGGTATTAGATTGATTTAAATTGTCTATTATGTTTATCAAAATTCATCCCTGCATTCTTGAGGGACAGTGAAATATATTAAGCAATCATATACTAAGAGTCAACTATGAACATATTGTTAATTATGCCAAAGTGTACACGAAATTAAGAAAAAATGTAGCATATTTTAAAAATATTTTTTACCCCCTTTACCCAATAAAAATGCAGTTAGGCAATATAAGAAGCTCAAATGAGGTCATTTTAACCTTAAAAATATGATAAATAATTTTTTGAAAACATGGGACTATAGTACAGCACAGAAGTGGGTGGACCAATACTTTCATAGAATCTCATTGTTTGTCAGGTCAAAATGTGGCAAATCCACCACAGCCCCTTTTATCCCTGCATAACCCGCTGAAATCCCATCCTTGTACCGGTAATGGTTTCTCAGTGGCAGACACCAAACAGAACAAAACATTGAGCAGAAGAACCTTCAATTTCTAGAGGTTTCTTTCTTCTGGAGCAGAAGACTGGAGTGTTGCAGCTGCCAGTGATATGATGAACTGAAGACACACACACAGCATTTAGGCTTGCACGATGTGCGATGAGCCTGCTTTCACTGATCCTTTTATTGAGTTGTTTGTTTTTAATTTTCAGAACAGTCTCGTTGTCAGTATTTGCAGGTGTCTGGCATTGCTTCATTTAAACCCATGGGATAAGAATTTAGTGGAGTGTAATGTTCTTGAGTCAAAGAAAGCAATTCAAGAACATTAGACTGCACTGAATTCTAATCCAAACAAGCTAGTTGGCATGAAATATCTCAAGAACAGCAATGTTGACCATCTGAATTTCCTGATTTTTATGTGACCAAGACCTAAATGCTACATGTTAATTTCCATTTTAATATGAATTATTCAATGATATGTCTCACTAAAATTATTTTCAAGTCCAATAAACTATTTCTTGGTTATAAAATGTTTAAATTGAATATCAATAGCACAGTGTAAGATGAAAAATGAGTCCCACAGATAAGTCTGTATTCATACTGTTATGAGCTCTAAAACACTCAGATATGGAGACAATTTTTTTAATTCTTGCCATAGGATAATTTCTCCTTCTTTGTGTGTGTGTGTGTGTGTGTGTATTACTTATTACTTACATATATTATATATACTTATATATATATATATAATATATACAAGCAATCCTCAAACTCATGATTTCCACTCATGTAAAACTTCCATGTGTATTTAATATTGTTTTTCTCTAATCACCTCCCAAATAAATATTTTAAAAATATATCAGACCAATAGCAATTCTTTGAATATCATTAGTAAAATAAGAAATTGCTGAGAAGTGATTAAATAATGAATATGTCTATGTTGAATATTGAACATTGAACATTGAATATTTCAGGTGTAACTCTGTGAAGTTTAAACACAAAAATTCAATTTTAACTGAAAATGAGATGCATGTTTGTCTGAGATGTAGTCTCATGTTTCGCTGGCTGGGTTTGAACCTGTGAGTTTGCACAGTATGTTTTTATGCTCTCTGATTGCACATGGAAGTGAGATTTAAAGCCTTCAAAATTATCAGTAGAGGAAACAAATAAAGAATGAAATTTGCCCTCTTATTCACTTGTTCTGGTGCAACACATTTTTCCTTTTTTTTTTTTTTTTTTTGGTTTTTCGAGACAGGGTTTCTCTGTGTAGCTTTGCGCCTTTCCTGGAACTCACTTGGTAGTCCAGGCTGGCCTCGAACTCACAAAGATCCGCCTGCCTCTGCCTCCCGAGTGCTGGGATTAAAGGCGTGCGCCACCACCGCCCGGCCCATTTTTCCTTTTTTAAGTTGATTAGTTTTTATTAGTGTTTAGTGTGCAAGCCATGGTGCTCTTATTTCACACCAGTTAGTACTATGTTGTTGATTCCCTGGATTAAGGCCTCATGATCATTTAAAACAATTATAGATTTTTCTGTATGTGTTTGCTCAGTTTGTTTAAGCAAAAAATTGCCACCAAGTATGTTTTGAGGAATCCCTTCAGACTTTCTAGTATATTTTAGAACAAAGTGATTTTTTTTTAAAAATCTGCTGTTGCTGATTTATGGTTTTTTGGGCATTTTTCGTTTGTTTGTTTTGTTTTTATAAACTGAAGTCATTATTCACTAATAGAACAAGCAACTTACCCAGGAAGTACAGCAGGTATTTTGGAAAGTACAAGGTGGAGGTAGAAGGAAAAGAAAGGGAAGATAAGGCAAGAATAATATTAAGTATGATGAATTTATTACAGAGATGTGTTATTTTCAAAAGAAGCTGTTTCCGATGAATCTCCATAGAACAGACTGTAATTCTTGAGGCCACTACTTTGTCCTCTTGAACTATGCACTGTAGAACATGTACTCTGCTTTCCCTGAGCTGATTTTTTAAAAAATGACAATTGTATTCTTATCTTTTCACCAAAAATGACATCAATGTACAGCCACTTAAATAATGGCTGCTCAGCTGCGAAGGTCACACTATTGAAGAAGCTAAGGTGGTTTGTTGAATAGTTCATAATAGATAAACAATGTTAACCTTGGGCGTGGAGTTTAGTGTTGATCTTTTCCCTGTTCCTGGTCTCTAGACAAGCCACTGCCCACTTGTTTTCATTTAAGCTGAGAAGGCAGCATTCATAGGAGCTTATAAAACCTTGACACATACAACACATAATAAACCCATGCTTATATAACAAAATTCAATAGGTCTATAATAAATTTAGGAACCTGAGAAAGAACTGCAATAAAAGGTTGCTTTGACACCCAGTAGAAGAGAGAGGTGCACTTCAAAGACAGTTGGACAAGAGCCACTCCTGACATTTCTTACTGTGATGTCCTAATGACATGAATCTACATTCACCAAGGGGACACATACATCTGCTAGAGTAATATCTGAGATGTGAAGGACTGTGGGTCATAATTAGGATGCATTTGTAGTGAGAACAGAAAGACCTCCCACTTATAATAGTGGTAGGATGGGACCTTAGTTCCATGTCTTGCAGATGTTCCTCTAACTCACCCATCCTATGGACCATTTGCTCCTGAATCATGTTAAAAACGTATTTTGACTGACAAGTGGTGATTTAAACTCAACAGCAGTGCTCAAATAGCAGATCAGTGTCATCTTGCAGACAATTGATATTGCCATTGATTTATGAGTTACTTAGTTATTTGTATTTTACATGTCTGGTTGATTCACCTGCACGCATGTATGTCTGTGTATTAATTATGTGCTTGGTACTCACAGAGACCAAAGAGTATGTTAGATCTTCTGAAACTGAACTGAACTTAGAGAGGGTTGTGAGAAACCATGTGAATCCTGGGAACCCAACCTGAGTCCTCTGGAAGAACAGCAGGTCCTCTTGACCATGATCCATCTCTCCAACTGTGTAATTTATGTAATCTTTACATAAAAATTAACAAGCACAGTAATCTTTTATTCAAATTCATCATTAATAAATGCTAAAATTATATGTATACAAAACGGTTTTTAAAAAGTAATTCTTTTAGTTTATTCCTTAAAACTTTATAGATCTCCTAATCCTCACAAACAAAAGAAGAATGTTTACTATTTTTTCTTATCTATAACAGAAGCATTGCTGCTTATTAAAACAAACTTATGTAAAACAAAAAGAATATTATACTTCACATCTATTGAACAAAACAACCTATTTTTATTAACTTATGTTAAAAGTCTGTAATATTAACCAAAGACAATATGTTAGAGGGGGGAAAAAGTAGAGATAAGGAAAAGTTGATCAGTTATATAGGTCATAGGATAATGAAGCTAATTTTGGTTCTGTTAAAATTAAGGTCTCTAGAACGAGCTAAGAAGTTCCAGATCATATTTTCAATTTCCTGGCCTGGAAGTCTGTCAATGAAAGGAAAGAAGGAAGCAAGGGAGGAAGGAAGGAAGGAAGGAAGGAAGGAAGGAAGGAAGGAAGGAAGGAAGGAAGGAAGGAAGGAAGAAAGGAAGGAAGGGAGGGAGGGAGGGAGGGACGGAGGGAGGGAGGGAGGGAGGAAGAAAGGAAGAAAGGAAGAAAAAGAGATAGTTTGGAAAAACAGATCTTAGGGTATGATCTGTATCCAAATTACAATTTATTTTCGAATGAAGAAAGCAGGTAAGAGGGGAGAGAACTTGTTCTTTTGAATGTCAGCAAGGAAAGACTGGCACAGGCTGAGACCTCAGGATATCTGAGAACAGAAACGAGGTTTCCTAAGGAGTTCCATCTCTGAAATCTTCACCAGCCTTTGCTGCAGAGTGATTTATTAGATTAGTGTCATGGCACAGTGACTAGTCTATATTTTTTGTAGATGATATTTTATATTTATAGCATAGGTTTACGGATGTCTCACCTCCTTAAGACCCTCTATAAAACTTTCCCCTATTGCTTTTTACCTGGGTTATTATGGCCATAGTACTACTTCAGAAGAGATTGGAAATGTACAATTAACAACTCATGACATCTTAAGATACAGACCAAATTATTTGAAACCAAATGTACTGTCACTGTGATGGGGATTCCATGATTCTTCAAGAGTCAGGTATCATTTTCCTAGAGAATCTTCTGGGCACTCTAGAGAAGATACACTCTCCAGCATCCCCAGCCATCAGCACATGCAACAGAGCACTAGGATCAAGAGATTTCTGCCCAATGTGGGACTCCCATAATGACCATCTCTGCTATATATCTCCCTTGTGCTGATCAAAAGCATATGGGACATGTCCAGTCTGGACTCCACTACCCACTTTTCCCTCCACCTCCTTTCACGGGATTCTAAATTTTCTTCCTATTCCTTTCCTTGTGCTTTATTTTTCATAGGCACCACCCACCACACAAATGTCCTATTGTTCACTCTGCCTTGTCATCTGGGTAAAACCTCCCTCAAAGGCTGCTTGTTCAGAGAAGAATTGCCAGGACCATCATGTTACAAGAAAGCATCGGCAAAGGTCAGTTTGGAAAAGTTTGGCAAGAAAAATGGTGGGGAGAAATTGCTGTGAAGATTTCCTGTACTAGGGAAGAATGTTCATGGTTCCGAGAGAGAGACATTTATCAGACTGTGATTGCTCCAAACCACAGAGGAGAAAAAAAAAAAGAAAAAGAAAAAAAGTCTGCAGGAAACCATGACCATGCCTAACACTGACTTTGAAATCTTCAAAAAGATGACAGGATCCTACAACGATGATTCCACATGGACTATGATAAAGCCATTAAGCCAATTAACACCATGGAAAAATCAACTTTGGACTACAAACTGGTCAGGACAATTTCGAGAGTACTAGTTGAGATGATCCAGCCTGACAGACTACTCAAGCAAGGACTTGAAACAAGCCCTGAACTTTCCTATTATGCAGAGACTGGACAAACGATACAGGACTTGATGATTAACCCCAAAATTTTCTTTTCAAGATTCCCTAAAGATATCTTCACCCCTAGAAAGCAAAAAGAAAAAGAGAATATAGATATGAGATAGATCATCGAATCTACTCTGAGAAAAAAGATAAAGAAATAATAGGATAAATAGGTAGATCACTGAATCTACACTGAAGGAAAAGGGGAAGATATAAAAATAACAAAAGGTAGACTACTGAATCTATTATGAAAAGAAAAAAGAGAGAATATGGATATGATAAGATAAAAAGGGAGATTATGGAATCTACTTTTAAAAAGGAACTACTTGTTTTAAATAAGATAAGTAATGAAAATTTTTTGGTCTGAGTTTATCAGATGTTACTGGACTGGACATTGTTAATATATATAATGGAGTTTTTTATCTGGATCTGTCAAATGTTAATGGACTAGACATTGTTAATGTAATCTTGACTGTATGTTGCATATACTTATTGAAGATAGTTTTTCTTGTATTAGTTATAAGCTTTTTTAATTTTAGACAAAAAGAGAGGAAATGTGGTGGTATTGTGTTCCCCAAAATATTGTGTACTCTAATAAATTTATCTGGGGTCAGAGAACAGACAGCCACTAGATACAAAGGCTAGAAAATGGTGGCACTCACACCTTTAATCCTAGCATTCCAGAGATAGAAATCCCTCTGGATCTCTGTGAGTTCAAGGCCACATTGGAAATAGCCAAGCATAGTGACACACACCTTTAATCCCAGAAAGCCAGCCTTTAATCCCAGGGAGTGGTGGTAGAAGGCAGGAAGATATATAAGGAGTGAGGACCAGAAACTAGAAGATTTTGGCTGGTTAAGCATTCAGGCTTTTGAGCAGTAATTCAGCTGAGACCCATTCCGGATGAGGACTCAGAGGCCTCCAGTCTGAGGAAACAAGACCAGCTGAGGATCAGGCAAGGTGAGATAGCTGTGGCTTGTTCTGTCTCTCTGATCTACCAGCATGGACCCCAATAACTCGCCTCGGGCTTGATTTTATTAATAAGTACCTTTAAAATTCCTGCTACAGGACCCCACTACCCACCTTTTCCCTCACCTCCTTCCACAAGATTCTCAACTTTCTTTCTATTCTTTTTCTTGAGCTTTATTTTTCATAGGCACCACCCACCACACAAATCTACTGTTCACTTTCCCTGTCACCTGGGCAAAGCCTCCCTCAGAGCCTGGAAATGATATGTTTGCCATGAGCAGAAATGTGGCCTGTCCTCAGCACACATGGTTATTCTCTTTGACACAATATCCATGCAAACAAAGCCAAATGCGCTAGGATACATAGGTTCTAGAAGGTGTGGTTAATGCTTTTCAAGGAACACTAGACAGCAGGGTGTTGTGTAGAGATTGTACTATCAGTATGTTAGAGGGTTAAAAGAAAAATAATGACAAATCTGAAGAAAAATAATTTTTAAAAATATCCTCCCCTTCCCTACCTAATAAGAACATTGGTTTCTGTGTTTGGACCTTGCCTAGAGAATACACCTCCTCCAACATTGCATGCATCCTCACAATTGCCATATGTATTCTAGACTTGTCCACAGGATGTATGTCCCTTGCCAATATTGTCATTGTCTCCTGGGCATATTCACAGTAGGGTGGCTTCAGCCACAGTTGAATAGCTGACCTCAGCAATATTGGCTGCTCTATTTTTCTACAGTTTCAGAGGGTTAGGTAATTCTGGTTGAAACCAGTCACAAATAGAAAAGGAGAGCTGACAATGAGCTCAGATTCTTCTCTTAGAAGCCTAGACTTACTGTCCATTCAAATCTTGACCCCAGCATTTCTGTTTCAGTCTTCAAAGTTGTGTTTATTTAACCAAATTTAAGCATTTTGCCAAGGCAGTTAATGCTACCAAAGCAATAATGAATTATTAATAATCTGGGAATAGTAAATTCAGAAGCAGAATTTTGCTCTGATTTTAAGGGTGGACTGGGAGTTCCAGACTCACACAGTTGTAGAAAGAAATGACATAAATGGCCAGTACCTGACATGAATATGTGATTACTTAACATGACAGTGTTACAAAACATGGTGAGTGTGTGTGTGTGTGTGTGTGTGTGTGTGTGTGTGTGTGTGTGTGAGAGAGAGAGAGAGAGAGAAAGAGAGAATGGGTGCTGTTAGCTCAGGCCATACTCCCAGGGGCCAGGTTTCCGGAACAATTTAATCATTGGATAATTTCTGATGTGAGTTTCAAAATCCTAATGAGACTTACAAATGGGAAGATGTGAAGCTAAGGTGAATTGCACATATAACTGGAAAAAATTATTATTAGAGTCATGTCAAAACAAATCCTAGCCTGTTAGTGATGGTACACACCTTTAATCCAAGCACTAGAGAGGCAGAGGCAAGGAGATCACTGTGAGTTCCAGGCCAGCCTGGTGTACAGAGTGTGTTCAAGTATAGCCAAAGCAACACAGAGAAACCCTGTCTTAAAAAAAAAAAAAACTAACTAACCAAATAAATAAATAAATAGATAAATAAATAGAATAATTCTAGGATATGCATGTCATATGATTGTCTAGCATTTCAAATAACTGAAACAACTAATGGAAAGTGATGCAGAGATTTATAGACATTAGACATTAGTCAGAACTCCATGAATCCTGTGGTAGAAGGGGTAGAAGTATTGTTGGAGAAGGAAGAGTCAAGAACACCACGAGCTAAATCACAGAATCAACAAACCTAGGCTCAGAGAGGCTCACAGAGATGAACCCACAATGACGGAAACTGCATTGGTCTGACCTAGGCCTTCTATATTGTTATTGTAGTGTAGCTTGGTTTTGTGGGTTATTTTTTGTTTTGTTTTGTTTTTGTTTGTTTGTTTGTTTGTTTGTTTTAGACCCCTAACAAAGGGAACAGGGACTGCTTTTGACTCCTTTGCCTGCTTTTGGGAACCATTCCCCTGTGCTGGGTTGTCTTGTTCAGCCTCAATATGAGGAGATGTGCCAAGTCTTACTGCAAGGTTATATGCCAAATTTGGTTTATGTTCCTGGGAGGCCTACCCTTTTCTGAAGGGAAACAGAGTAGAAGTAGATGCAGGTCGGGGAAGGGTTGGGAGGAGATGAGGGAGGAGAAACTGCAGTTGTGATATAATAATGGAGAATAAATCAATAAAAACATTTTAAAAGGAAAAGGACAGAAAGATTGTTTAAAATATAAATGTTCATTCCCAATATTATTATTTTTTAGTTCTGATGATACAACTTGTTGAATATAAAATCTGAAAAATTCCAAACGAGAAAGTATGTAAGAAGTAAAACACAAATCCCAAAGCTAAGAAGGGCAGTATTTAAATCAGAAAATTGAAAAAAATGTATTTATTTTTAACTTTATTTGAAATCAAAAACAATAAAAATTCAGATGTCCATGCCCATGTAACAAAAGAGAAAATGATGTTCAAAAAGCGATCCCATGATGATTCATGACCACTTCTTAAAATTTTTATTTTAAGGAAAACTATGCAGTGTGGAATTTTAATATTAGCTTTATGAGTTTCCTTTTTAAATAGATCATGGAGACATAATATAAAGATGGAAGTTCTTTCCTATTGAAAATAATTTTCTTAAGAGCAAGGTGGAGTCTAAAATGTTTTTCTCTCTTGGTAAATTTCATTTATACTTCTATTCCTTTGTGAAAAAATTGAAGGAAGAAAAAATAATATGATAGATATATTATGTCAAATATAATGAAAAATGACAATTCTACAGAGTTCTGATCTGTTTCTGTTTTAATTACAACTCTGGTAAAAATTTATTTCTTTCTAAGTTGTAAAGAAGGTTGATGGCATCATTGTCTTGCACAATGACAGTGGAAAGGAGACAAATGGGATTTTAGTGGCCTTTAGTGTGGTGCCTATAACAAGGGTTCTATTGCTCTCTTAAAGCACTATTACCAAAAGCATGGTGGGAAGGAAATTTTTGCTGCTGTCAATCATCCAATGAGGTCAGGCATGAACTTAGAAGTAGGAACTGAGGCAAAGATATGGAGGATGCTGCTTACTGATTGGTCCTCATGGCTTGCTCAGCTTCTTCCCTTCTTATAGCACCCAGGACCATCAGTCCAGGGGTGGCACTGCTCACAGTGAGTTTGGCGCTCCCACCTCAGTCATCAATTGAGAAAATGCCCTACAAGGCTTCTCACAAGCCAATTTGAAAGAGACATTTTCTCAAATGAGGTTCCCTTTTCCCAGATGAACCTGGCTTGTGTCAAGTTGACAAAACTTCAGCCAGCTGGCTCTGTTTGACCAAGTTGTGAGTGGAAGGGGAGGAGTTGAGATAGGGTGGGTGGCTGAGGTATAGGGTAGGAGTAGATAAAGAGGGTGGAGTATAGATGAGGGCTGATATCAGGTTCATAAACTATTTCAGCATAATTTCATTTTTCATTTCAATAATAATCAACAAAACCCAGACAAAAATTCTAGAATATACACAGAAGTAAGATGAGATGCCAGAACCTGGATAGATATTTAGTTCACTGGTTCCAAAAATCAGAATTCAGTGCAGTCATTTGTGAAAGAATTTTATGATAAGGTTGAAAGCATGAATAAATAATAACAAAACAATGATAACAACAATAATAATAATAATGACACTAGTCTTTAGGGAGGGGATGGTCATGGTTTCCCAAAATTTGACTCTATTAAATGTGTTCTGTTCACTTTAAAACCCTTGATTTAACACAATGTAGCTGGTGGGGATGAGGGAGTTTCCAGAAGGTAGGATGTTTACACGGGTCAGCACAATGTGACCCATCCTAACTGGATCCATCCAAAATCACACAGTGACTTAACAGGCACCTCTTCTGCCTTCTGCTCTATGCACTGTAGGGAATGGTCAATCAGACCAACCCTTCCCTTGTGGAAAATTGTTGGCTCTGCCTCTACCTAAGGCCCCTGCGACCATTGGCATTGCCTGTTAATGTTTTTCATTCTAACTTTACATTTTTTGAAATTGAGGTTTCCTCCAAGTACCCCCTACCCCGCCTCTTAAGTTGCAGCCTCTCCATGTTTTGCCCACTAATTCCAGTCTTTGGGCTCTGCCAGGAAATGCTACGGACCCTGTAAATGTAGGCCAGGTCTCCTCTCTCTCTCCCTCTCTCTCTTCTCTCTCTCTCTCTCTCTCTCTCTCTCTCTCTCTCTCTCTCTCTCTCTCTCTCTGCAAACCTGCAAACCACACTAGCCACCACTTTAAGCAGGTATGTCCCCCCATGGGAATGGCTTTTGTGTGCTGTCGTCAAACTGATAGGTAGGGCCAAGGCAAGACTGGTCCAGCTGGTCTCTCACTGGGGCTGAGCAGGATGGTGAGTGTCGATGGCCCACACCCTCATTCCACAAGAGAGAAGCACACTGAGCTAGGAAGCTTGTCAAATCAGTAACTCGCTTTACTGTATCAGGACTGGATTTATATAGGTTGGGGTAACAGGGGGGAAGGGGTGAGGATAGCAGGCCAATGAGATGATGCCATCTCAACAGTTACTAGGCAGAGGCTATTCTAGGTAGGATAATACTGAGACACTGTATGTGGAATTCATATATGAGCACAGGTCCCCAAACTCAAGCTAGGCTCAGGAAATTACACTGGGCCTCAAGACTGGGCCTTATGGGATAAAATAAAGAGGCTGCAGAAAGACTTAGAAAGGAGATGGTGGGAGTTTCAAGATAATCCTCTGTGAACAGGCCTTCATGGATCCTTACCCTACCTACTTCCCCCCCTTGGACCCTTCCTTCTTTTTATTCTCCTTCTGACTATTGGGCCTTGTGTGTTCAATGAGTTCACACAATTTATCCACCAGAGATTAGAGGCCATCAAGATAAATCAGTTTGAGGTATGCTACCAAAGATTAGACACTCAGGAGTCTGGTCCCTCCCATGGCTGAGTATCCTCCTATGAGAGCCCTTCTTCTGCTCTCGACTCTACTAATGACAGGTTAGCTCTCAGGAAGGCTGAAAAGACCTAAGGCAGGTCATGGAGCGACACTCCCCCCCATTCACCATACATGGTACTCAATGATGTGTAAGATCTCAATGTGGGGGAAGACCTAAGACAGGAGCCATGTCTTACAAAAAAACAAAAGGGGGAGGTGCTGGGCCCCATAAGGCCCAGAATTGAGGCCCAGTGTAACTTCCCAAGCCTAGCTTGAGTTTGGGGACCTGTCCTTGGATATGAATTCCACATATGAGTGACTCAGCACTACCTGACCTAGAATTGCCTCTGTTTAGTAACTGCTGAGACGGCATCATCTCATTGGCCTGCTATCCTCACCTCATTACTCATACACCCCCCACCCCGTCACCCCAACCAATATAAACCCAGTCCTGATGCAATAAAGCTAGTTACTGCTTTGACAAGGCTCCTGGCACAATGAGCTTTTCTCTGGTGGAATGAAGATGTCTTGGCCAACGACACTCACCATCCTGCTCAGCCACAGCGAGAGAAAGCCTGGACCAGTCCTGCCTTTGCCCTACCTGTTGATCAGACTGAAAGCTAGTGAAGGTGTTATGATGACAGTTAGGCTATTCACTAATGTGAGTACGGGGTGTGTTAGTTCAGGCACCCTCTCTGCTATAGCTAGTAGTCTAAGGTGAGGTCATCCTTATGGATTGAGAACTTCCCTAGCACCTGGTTTCTCCCTTTCCTCTTGGTGTCTCCCTCTATCATGGTATATCTTTCATTGCATTCCCCCTGCCTTTCCAGCTTGACCATCCCATTCCCTTAGGTTCTCATCCCCCCTCACCTACCCTCCATACCCACTCATTCCCAGTCTACTCATGGAGATCTCATCCATTTTCCTTTCCCAGGACAATCCATGTGTCCCTCTTGGGGTCCTCCTTCTTAGCTAGCCTCTCTGGATCTGTAGGCAGTTTCTCAGAAAATTAGGGGACAATGTACCTCAGGACACAGCAATACTACTCTTAGGCATATACTCAAGGAATGCTCAATCACACCACAAGAACACAAGCTCAACTATGTTCATAGCAAGATTTTTTGTAATGACCAGAACCTAGAACCAACCTAGATGCCCTTCAACCAAAGAATGATTGTAGCACAAATCTTAAAGAGTCTTATTAATAAAATCAAATCTGAAGGCAGGTATTGGGGTGAATGCTTTGCTGAAAGATCAGAGAGACAAAACAAGTCACAGCCACCTTACCTCAGCTGATCTTGTTTTCTCAAACTGGAAGCCTCTGAGTCCTTATCCAGATGGATCTTAGCTGAACTGCTTCTTGAAAGTCTAAAAGCTTAACAAGCCTAGTTCCTGGTCCTCATGCCTTATATACCTTTCTGCTTTCTGCCATCACTTCCTGGGATTAAAGGCATGAGTCACTATGCCTAACTGTTTCCAGTGTGGCTTTAAACTCACAGAGATCTGGATGGATCTCTGCCTTCCAAGTGATAGGATTAAAGGTGTGTGTGCCATCATTTTCTGGCCTCTATATCTAGTGGCTGTTCTGTTCTCTGACCCCAGATAAATTTATTAGGGTGCACATTATTTTGCGGAACACAATGTCACCACAAATGATAAGGAAACTGTGGCATGTATATACAATGGAATACTACTTAGCCATTAAAAAATTACATTATGAAATTTTCAGGCAAGTGGATGGAACTAGAACAATATCATCCTGTGTGAGGTAACCGAGACTCAGAAGGACAAATATAGTATGTATTCACTCATAAGTGAATACTAGATGAAAAGAAAAGAATAACCAGACTACAAATCTTCTACTCTTAGGGCTTTTATTTGTCTGTAGCTGGTTGAATACTGAAATATGTTTTTAAATCAACATCAATCAAAAAACATCTTGGAGTATCTGTGTGCATTATCAACCCCAGCACTGAATGGTATAAAGATAGGGACAATGTTTCTATTCATGAAAAGAGATGGGGCGGGCCCTATGAGATGCACACACATCTTACCCTCCACCCTCTTTCAAGTTACCATGGCTAATGTTGTTGTCATTTTCTCTCTCTTATTTCAGCCTCAACCAAAACCTTGTGAGTCTTGGAACTCAAATCCACAGAACACTCTGGTGTATGAGGTTTTATGTATTTAATTAAACATTAATTTGTATTCTAATTAGAAAGAAACAGAAAGGGTGTGGATTTCAGTGGGTGGGGAAGTAGGGAGGATCTGGGAGGAGTTAGGGTAGAGGAAACAGTGATTGGAATATATTATATGAATATTTGTAAAAATTGATGAAATTCTCTGTATTTCCTCAGAGCATAGGGTAACATCACACGTCTAATGATGACATCGTAACTCCTGTATCTGTGTGCATTAAACTATGTATGTTGTTTGCATGGATATATGTGAATATGCAAGCATTTTAGTGTTAAAAGGGTGTTTCCTCCATCACCCTACACTCTATTCTTGAGACAGGATCTCCCTGCACCTGACTGACAGGTGGGATCTTAGCTATTGTGATGGTTACAAGCAGGGTCTCCACCCTTGTCTATGTAGTGCTATGACAGATAATACACAACTGATGCTTTAAGCCTTTTTGTGACTGGTGGCAATTGTTTTTTATTTCTTTAATTTTCAATACTATAATATAATTATATAAGTTTTTCCTCCTTCCAAGTCCTCACATATGTCCCACTTGCTCTTTTTCAATTAATTGATGCAGCATACATTTATGTGTGTGCATATTCATGACCACATTTTGAGAAAAAATTCTATCATTAACTTTAATAAAAAGATTTTCAATAATTGCTGCTGTATGCATATATATTCATATTCATATATACTTGAATGTTTTTTGTGAGGAAATTCTACAATCATTTGAAATAAAGCAGGTTCAGATGGGTACATATGAGAATCCACCATCTCAGGGCAATTAAGACTGTGTATTCCTTTAAGATTTTTTTCTAAATTTTCTAAGAAAAAAAAAACAGAGAAAAAATAAAATACCTGATATCCCTAGGAACTTTATAAATTTCTAGCTGTTAGGTTTCAAAATTCACAAATTATTCTCTTTCACAGCAGAGTGATAAAGGCAGTCAGTTTCAGCTCCTGGAAGAATCCACTGCATGATGCACATTAGGTAGTTTATTGAAAACACTTTGGCAATATGTAAAATCAAGGCATTTAATAATACATGAAACCAATAATGATTTTCAATAACAGGAGGATGTACAGAAGTTCCAAAATAACAACCTTGAATACTTGATGTTTACACAATTGATTCAACCTCAAAATTAAATCCAATGAGTCAAGAAGAGCGAATAATGTGTTTCAACTCAGGGGATCAACGCTCCCATTTAGGGCAAGCATCTGTGAGGTGTAACAAAAAAGGAGAAAAGTTAATAATATAATTGGATTTCCTTCATATTTTCTGTAAGGATGTTACATTGCTGAGATGGAAACAAGAATCTTTGTGATTTGCTCTAATTTCAGATCAGTTTGCAGATACTAACTTACCTACTTGATAGGCATTTTTAACATTTCCAGTAGGAATTTCATAGTAACGTGTCAGGTTCACATATTCTTTCCACATTTCTTCAGTGATATTTGGTCCCTTTGCTGCATTTCATGGAAAAAAAGTCAGAAGAGATGTTTGTTATAATCTGAGTTCATCAAATTGTCATCAGTGGGTAAATCCTGCTACCTTTTCCCACCCTCCCTAATGATGTTGTCAGTCGGACAAATCATTCTGAAGTCATGTTAACCATTCTTTCTCCAGATCAATACATAAATTTTCATCCCATTATATCTAAGATGGTGATTTAAAAATCAAGACTATTAAAATTATTACTAATATTATTTCCTGTACAATTCAATATGAATTTCACACAATTGGGACTATGTTTGAAAACATGAGCAAACACCTTTCTACACCAGTGAATTATGCAAAAAAAAAAAAATTCAGGGCCAGAGCTATATTGTAATTAACAAACAGAAAAAAAAATCTCCATATAATATTTACATACCCAGTGCTGCGGTCAGAATCTGTGTGTTCTCCAAATGATTGACATAATTAACGTCCAATACAATGCTGGTATTCGAGACAAAATGTATCAAAACAAAAACAATACTTGGGACTGGAAGAAATAATTTTTTTTTCATGAGAACACGATGTAGATTCTCCTTTTCACTTATTTTTTATTTATTTTGAGATTTTAATATTGTGATATCATTTTACAACTTCCCTTTCCTCCTTATACTTGTAGTGTATGTCCCTCAACAGTCTCCATCAAATTCATGTCATTTTTTAATTATTATCATGGCATGGTTATATTCCATTATATTATTATATATTGTATATAAATTATATATTATACTAGTATATTACGAATAAAAATAACACAAAAGATAAATATAATATATATTTATTCAAGACTGTAACTCTTTCCATCCATATAATGTTACTTGTATACATCTAATATTAATTTTTAATTGTATTATTTTGAAAAGAACATTGTAAAACAATTCTTTCATAATAATCCCAGTATTGATACAATGACACTACAAAATATATTACAATTTTTTGCATCAAATTATTAAATTAGGGAAATATTCCCGTAACTTCTAACATAAAATACAAAAGTCATGTGCATGCCTGTACTTGACCAAATTTAGAAAAACTTGTATTTAATTATTTTTTTGGTTGTTAATTTGTTTTTGTACCACATAGAGAGATTGATATGAGCATTTTTCTTCATGGCTGTAGAAGGCAGATAATGAAGAATTTACTCACTTCTGAATATGCCCCCCTCGATCTCAGGATGAGTGTAGATATGGGGAAAATGACGAATGGAATCACGCAACACCCAGGTCCCAACAATGAACTAATTCTCCCTATTTTTGAAACATTTTGCAAGGTCAGAAGATGCTGTAACATGAGACACAAAAAACCAGTTATGTGCTAAAGATGCTCCTAATAAAGATCAGATTGGTAACAGTAATTTTAAAAGATACCACTTCTTCTCAACCAGAGATACTCACATATTGTAGTACAAAGCTTAATTTGAGATTTGTCTGCCCAAACTGTGTGTAGTTGGCACTTCCCATTTTTCCTAAACACAATATAATAAATAATAACCACTCATTATTTAACATTTCTTATCCTGCGTGTGCTTCTGTCTCAAGAATAATCTTGCTGAAAGTGGGACATGGTAGATGTCATGTCTCTGTTTCTGACATGCTATTCCATGGTTTGTAAATATTTTCATTAATAGTATTTTTGATTGGTGGTTCATTTAACGTATAGAAGGAATTTCAGTACCCAACAAGATGTGTGGACAAAATTGGGCTTTAGACTTATAATCTATAGGATTTCCCATATCACAAAAGCTATGCCCATGACTCATTGATGAAATGGTAGGTTTCCAATTATCAGAAAGGTTTTCAAGAGGAGGAGACATTTTCATGGTGAGATTATAAACACTGATTTTTTTTTATATTTACTATCTCAGATTTTCCTTATATTCACATTCACCAATATTTCACTTTCAGAAAACATCAGTTTTATTCACAAATGTATTTTTTATTCCATAAGTTTGTATTTTCACTATTTTAATAGAAAAATTAAAGCATCAGGAGCTGAGGACTAAACATTTTTAGCACAGTGATTCTCAACTGCAGCTTTCCTTGAATTATTATTAGGTCCATATTATCTTCCCATTTCAGGAATATATTGGCAATGCTTTGAGTCCCCTTTCACCAAACTGTCTCTTCTACTTGAGTTAAATTTTCTTACCTGACATAGAACGCCATGCTCATGTGTGTGTAATTCTTAAAAAACTTCACGTCACGCATCAACATCCTGAAATCACTATTTTCTCCTGTCACACTATCAGTTTTGGATGCTAGGTAGATGGTAGTAAATTTTCCTGAAAACTAAAAATTAATATAAATTTGATTCACCAGTCACAATATCTGGGTTCGAGTCACAGCACCATATGCTGGAGCATAACACACTCTAACTTCATTTCTGAAGATGTAATATGGCTTTGTGCATGCTTCATGTACATAAAGAAATATGCAGAGCAAACACACATACATAAAATGACAAAATAAAATTAATCAAAATTTTAAATAGAACAATGGTTTGAAAAACTAATTAAATTATAGATTTTCAACTAAAGAAAAAACATTATTTTTGTGAGTGTTATAAAAATTGATTATATATGCAATGTGATAACAGCATTATTGTATATTTCTGTTCCTTCACCAAAAATTCCTGAAAAATTATTTGAAAATATATATAAATACATAATAAATGTAATAATTTTATATAATACTAAATATGATTGTGGAAAAATATAGAGAAAAATTTAGTTTAAAATATATATTGTAGGTTCATATTACAAGCAGCTTTAATGCACATAAATAATATGAAGAAAACATAATAAAATTAATGTGTAAATATATCTAATGCATATTTGTATGATAACATATCTTTGTATGCCAATGCATTATGAACAATTATCCTCTGAGAAATCACTGTTATCCAAAAAAGAAAGGAGTTAAAACTGTGTCTGTTGGGTGGTTTTACCTCTGATTTCTCCACCTTTGCTGCAGCATTTGGGAACCACGGTAATCATACACACACACACACACACACACACACACACACACACGCACACGCACACGCACACGCACATACACACACACAAAAACCTCAAAAAATAACTTATTATTGGAAATATTATAAGACTATAATTCATATCAGTATTATTCAACACATTGTCCATAGTTGGAAGACTCTAAAACAAAGAGAGATCCATGCCTCAAATACATGCCACACCATAAGTTTATCATGCAGATATTAGATTGATTTCAATTTTCTATTATGTTCATTAAAATCCATCCCTGAGTTCTTGAGGGACAGTGAAATATTTTATATAGCCGTATATTAAACTTCAACTATGAATATATGAGTAATTATGCTAAAGTACACATGAAATTAAGAAAAAAACAAGACATATTTTTATAAATGTTTTTTTTTTTTTCTGCCTTTACCAAACAAAAATGCAATTAGGCAAGATAAGAAGCTCAAATGAGGTCATTGGAATCTTGAAAATAAAACAAAAAAAAATTACGACATGAGACTATATTACAGGACAAAAAGTTCATGCACCAATACTTTCATCGAATCACATTGATAGTCAGTCAAAAAGTGACAAATTCACCACAGCCACTTCTGCTCCTGCATAACCCCTGGAAAGCCGATCCTTGTACCGGTAATGTTTCCTCAGTGGCAGACACCAAACAGGCTAGAGCAGCAAGCAGAACAACCTTCATCTTCTAGAACTTTCTCTTTCTTCTGGAGCAGAAGACCAGATTGTTGCAGCTACCAGTGAAGTGATGAACTGAAGACACATGCACAGCATTTAGGTTTGCACCATGTACGATGAGCCTGCTTTCACTGAACCTTTTATTTAGTTGTTTGTTTGGAATTTTTACAACTCTCTGGTTGCCAGTATTTGAATATGTCTGGCATTACTTCATTTAAACCCACAGGATGAGAATCAGTGGATTGTAATGTTCCTGTGTATGTCAAGGAGAGCAATTCAGTAATGTTACATTCCACTGAATTCTAATCCCATGATGACAAGCTGGCTTGATGATATATGCAGGAAAGAGCACAGTCAGCATGAAATGTTTCAAGAATGTTGTCTGGTAGTACTTCCTGATTTATATAAGAAGAAGATCTATATGCTACATGTTCATTCTCATTTTAATATGAAAAACTATATGAATGTGTCTCACTAAAATTATTTTTCAAGTCCAATAAACTACTTTCTGTGTTTTTAAAATTTTAAATTGAATACCAGTAGCACAAAAATCAGGTTAAAAATGAGTCCCACAGATGAGAATGTATTCATTTTGTTATGAGGACAAAAGCACTCAGATAAGGAAACAATATATTTAATTCTTGCATTAGGATAACTTCTCCTACTTTGTATATAAGTAATCCTCACTCATTGAAATGTCTATGTTCATCCAATCTTGTTTTTCGACACTCACCTTCCAAATAAATATTTTAAAAATATATTACACCAACAGCAATTCCTTGGACATCTTGTTATTAGTAAAATAAGCAATAGCTGAGTACTGGTTAAATAATAAAAATGTCTATGTTAAATTTCAAGTGTGACTTTGTGTAGTTTATACACAAAAATCCAAATTTAACTGAAAATCAGATCCATGTTTGTTGAGATGCATTCTCTTGCTGTGCTTGTACCTGCGAGTTCACCTGGGATGATTTAATGTGTCTATGCTCTCTTCTCCCACTATGCAAATGCAATTAAAGCTTTCAAAATCATCAGTTAAGGGCACAAATAAAAGAATCAAATTTTCACGCTTAGTTACTTGTTCTGGTGCCATACCTTTTTCCTATTTTATGTTGATTAGTTTCTATTAGTCTGTAATACTACCATGATGCTCTGATTTCATACCAGGTTGCTGTGTATGATTTATTGACAAATAAATCGCTGATTGGCCACTAGCCAGGCAGGAAGTACAGTATATAATACTCCTCTAACAGAGAGGATTATTGGGGGGACAGGAAGGCGCAGTCAGGGAAACGTCAGCCTGCCGTCCATTGAGCAACATGTAAAGGCAACAGGTAAAGACACAGAACACGTGGCGACATATAGATGAACAGAAATGGGCTGAGGTAAGTATAAGAGCTAGTGAGTGGTAATCCTGAGGTAATGGCCCAACAGTTTAAATAATATTAGCGTCTGTGTGTTTGTTTTATAAGTGGGCTGGGGGACTGTAGGGGCTTGGCGGGACCTGGAGAGGAGAAGCTCTCCCGCTACAAATGATGCTCAACAGCTTGAATTTCCACCTGGAACCTTAAAATACTTAATAACTAATTCTAAAAGGATCAGGAAACATGTCTGTTGCAGGTGGGGAGATGCCACAACATGCAGGCTTCACCTACTCTATGGCCAGTTCTCAGCATGTGGGCTTGACCTGGTTTCTGTAAGCCACATATAGTGCGTGGTGGATTTATCTTTTGTTAGTACAAAAAAAAAGGGGGGTGTGTTTCTGGGCTACACACTGGTTTGATATAACTGCTTCTGATAGTTGATGGTACACATGGCCCCAGACCCAGAGCTGGCAGTAAACTGTACTACCCCCATGTTGAGAAGCTAAGGTAGGAGGAGCCAGCAGCCTTAGAAATGCTGCAGTTTGAAGCAATGGGTTCATAATAAGGCAGATTCAGATGGAAAAGTTTACAATGTGTGTAAAAATGTACATAGGCTTCTAAGAGAGAGAAAAAGGAATATATGCAGTTATATTAAAAAAGATAGTTTTTAAAAATAAAGTCTTTAAAGAGACAGTAAAGATAGTATAAAAAATAAGCCGCATAAAAATGGATATCACACAGAGAATCTGGATTGTATTGTCTCTGGGAATTTTAACTACAAAAAAAATTTGATTGTAAAGACTGTTGAGTTAAGCCAATATGTATATTTTAAAGATACCTTGACTTCAAAATTTGGATGTAAGAGTATGTTGCTTTGAAAAGGAGGCTCTGTTTTTGTTTCCATAGAAAGCCAGAGGCTATGGATTTGTTCCAGATTAGGATACATCAGGCTTGACCAGCCAAGTCCCCCTGAAAGGTCTCCGATGGCACCATGGCCCAGATGAACCATCATCCAGAATGTTTTCAAATCAACCGGCTCAGAAAATATAGCCTCACAGTCTATCCTATAAGCCTAGAATTTTCTTTGTGTCCCCATATGATATGGCACCTGCTGTGGGATGTTCTGTATGTTAAATGTGTAACTTTGATTGGGTAATAAATAAAACACTGATTGGCCAGTAGCAGGGCAGGAAGTATAGGCGGGACAAGCAGAGAAGAGAATTCTGGGAACAGGAAGGCTGAGTCAGAGAGACACTGCCAGCTGCTGCCATGACAAGCAAGATGTAAGGTACCAATGAGCCATAAGCAATATGGCAACTTACAGATTAATGAAAATGGGTTAATTGAAAATATAAGAACTAGGTTACAAGAAGCCTGCTACGGCCATACAGTTTGTAACCAATATAAGTCTCTGTGTGTTTACTTGATTGGGTCTGAGGGGCTGCAGGACTGGCAGATAAGAGAGATTTGTCCTGATCCTGGGCCAGGCAGGACTGGAGAAAACTCTAGCTACAAGCACACCCATCCAGCAGGAAGTAGTAAGAGAAGCTATGCCCAAATTTCCAAATATACCAAACTGGCTTTGGAGATGAAATTGGCTCACTTCTTCTCTAAACCCAGGCGTATTGTTAAAGAAAAGGTTAAGAGATTTTTTTGTCCCAAATCAGAAGAGCCCTCTGGTGTGGGATAGAGGAAAACCAATATTTTTATTTAAAACAGGTTGATTATGAATACAATATCTTTCTAAAGAAAGAAAGGGAATATGATATAGATATGATAGGATGAAAGGGTAGATTAATGAACCTACTTTTAAAGAGCAACAAGTTGTTTGAAATGTTTTACATTGGTATAGATTTTAGTTTATTAATACAAATTTAAAGTTAATTTTGTTATACTGTGTGTATATTTCTACTCTTGTTTAAGGCATTATGTTTGAACATTTCATTTAAAATTGTAATGGATAATTAAGAAATAGATTAATAATTAGTCATCTATGATAATCATACTTGTAGCCATGTTAGTTAAGTTTTCTAGGTATACATAGATACATTTCAGATCGATAGGTAATCTTCAAACACTTCAAAGACCTATAAAATATGGCATTTAAAATGTTTTAAAAATTTACACTTTCTGGACAGTGAGATGTGTCTGATTATGGCAGCACCAATTTACTTCAGAGAGGAGGATAGGCATTGAAGACATTCCGTATGGGGTTTATCTTCTTCTTGAGAAAAGTAGCCATTTGAGCAAGAAACTGTTCTTACCTGGACTGCTTGATCAACTGGACATGAAGGACCCATAGGAAGGTGACCACTGAACTTTACTTGGTCCTCCGGGTTCCTGCCTCGCAGAGGAAACTACCACATATTCTACAGGACACAGAGAAAAGTGACTGAGAGACTCTAGGCCTGTGGGCTGAAGACAGAGGCCCCAACTTTACAAAAGAACTTTGGATGACTGTCCAGGCTTCCAGATGTCTCTGTCTACTCTTGCAAACTCTCAAAAGTTGCTTGAGTCCTTCTCCCATTTCTCAGGTAATATTATATCCTTCTGAGGTCTTTGATGTAGTTGAAGACTAGATAGCTATAATTTTCCTTAGTTTTCATAAGAGATAAGTTAGATATAAAACCTTAGACTCACAGATATAAGATAGAATATCTTCCTTAATTTTGCCAAATACAAATAGACTAGATATTATAACTAATCTTTCATTGATAATTTTTTGTTATATGTAATTTTACTATGTGAAAGTTAAAACCTTCATTTTTGAAAAAACAGAAAATGGGGAAGTGCTTTGGATGATTTATTGACAAAACACTGATTGGCAAGTAGCCAGGCAGGAAGTATATGCAGAACTAACAGAGAGGAGAATTCTGGGAACAGGAAGTTGGAGTCTGGGAGATGCCAGCCTGCTGTCCAGGGAGCAACATGTAAAGGCAACAGGCAAAGCCACAGAACACATGGTGACATATGGATTAAGAGAAATGGACTGAGTTAAGTGTAAGAGCTAGTCAGTGGTAGGCCTGAGCTAATGGCTCGGCAGTTTAATTAATATAAGTTTCTGAGTGATTATTTTATAAGAGGTTTGGGGATCCATGGTGCTGGGTAGGACTGCAGAAATCTCCAGCTACACCAGTTAGTAGTACACTCTTACAGGCCACAACAATATATCATAGAGATTCAGCTGTGTATTAAAGCTGAAATTTGACCAGCCAATGGTCTGTCAAAAGGCAAAGCCATTTATTATGAATATTTGGTGGTACCCAGTCTTTAATATTTCAGCTGTCTTCTGCTATGAAATTCTTACATGGCCAGACCAATTGGTAAACAGTTCAGCTCCCCAGACCTACTGAACTACTAAGTTACTAACTGCCCTGCTGAGTTTAGGATACAAGCTAACAGGAGAAGCATAGCTTTGTTTTCTGTGCTAATGAAGCTCAGACCATCCTCTCACCTTGAGGAGGCCTAGTGGTTCTCCAGAGTATTTTGACTAAAAACAAAAAATGTTTTTACATATCAAGGTGAGAGATAAAACAACATTCCTGAGGAGGGAGGGAACCACATGCCCAGGAAAAGAAAGGATAGGCATTTTCTGCAGACAGGGACAGAACAGCATGGCAACAGATGAGAGAGGACAAAAGAGATTCCACAGAGGGTAAGCAGAGCTTGAGTAGAGATTTCTGAATGCCATGAGTAGAGAGTAGCAGTGGTGGAGAAAGAGGATACAGAGGATGAAGATGAGGCTGAAAACATAGGGATTAGTCATTAGCTAGACTATGAGCTAGGGAGCTGGACAGAACTGCAGTTATGGAGACAGGATTTCATCCTAGAGAAATAAAGTAGATGGATATAGAGCTTGGTATGTCTAGAGTTGTTTCAGCCTTGAATGCCTAGTGGAGCTTTAGCTGAATTGACAGAATTTTGTCTTAGAGGAATAAAGTTAACAGACATTAAGAACATAGTGTATGTAGATTCTTTTCCTTATATCACATGCTGGACATAGCAAAGCCCTCTTGGACAATAGTGTACTATTGATTCCCTATAATTCCCTGCATCAGAGTGCTCATGATTCTTTAAAAAAACTTTAAATCTTTTGTTATGTGCTTGCACAACATGTGCTTTAAGAACTGCCATATATTATATTGTGAGGAAGACCTTGGGACTTTCTAGCACATTTTACAACAAAGTCATGATAAAACATTTGATTTAACCCTAAAGTGATTTTATATATATATATATATATATATATATATATATATATATATATATATGCAGATGATAAGAATCAAATCTTTAAAAGCTCACTTACTCTCACTGCAAGGGGCTAAACAGGTAAGAGATAAAGAGAGATAAAGATGTAGCTGAAGCAGAAGCAGACCTGGGAAAGATTAGTGATAGTGACAGCTGGAGGAGGACAGTGATTGAGGGAGAGACAGGTGAATTTGACAGTGGTGTCTTGTGGTGATACATTATTTGTGCTGTAACAAATAAAACTTATATGGAGATCAGAGAACAGAACAGCCATCAGATTAGATATAGAGGCCAGACAGTGGGGGCACACACACCTTCAATCCTATCACTTAGGAGGTAGATTCTATCTGGATCTCTGTGAGTTCAAGGCCACACTGGGAACAGAGTCAGACATGATGGCACACTTGAGATCTCATGTCTTTGCTTGGGCAGGACAAATGCCTTAAATCACAGGTGTTAGTTATTTAGCTGTGTTGTGTTCTTACCCTGCAAGGAAATGTCACGAAACACGACAGAATCCGCTTATAGAGTTTATTAGAGTTAAAGGGACAGAGTGCGCAGGCCTGTGGGAGAGACACGTGCGTGGAGAAGAAGAGAAACTGGGAATCATGGCGCTCCACTTTAAAACCTGCTGGGGGCATGGCCAGGTCACGTCACTACTCCACGCGTGTGCGTAGATCACATGGTCATGTTGCGCACTTACGTGGTCATGTAACGTCACAGATCCTGGTCATGCGAGACGCCTTGTATCCTGGTTACGAGGGACGCTTTGACCCAGAAATGGCTATCCTGACTGGAATTGGCTAGGCGGAAGTGTCTGCCTGGTATATGCGACCATGGGGGGCATGTTGTGAACCCTTCATTCCCGACTCTTTTATTTTTTTTTAAAAAAAGAAAAAATTGTGGTTGACTGGGTACGGGGGCGATGTTTCTCTCAAAGACTGCTTCCAGCTGAATAGTGGGCGTTGGTTGGCTCTTGGGGGGGTGAGGGGTATCTTGTGAAGTCCGGGGATGATGGTGGAGGTCCTGGAATGACGTTCTGCCATCTCCTGGTTCTGCGGCTGTCCATCCATGCTGTGGCTGGGGACCTCCCGTTTAACAAGATACTGTTGACATAGAGAAAGCTTAGAGAGAAAGAATCATTATTATTTCATTTTGGAGTTGGCATTTGTCTGAGGTAGATTTGGCCTGTCCAGATAGAGGCATGTGACATTTACCTGAGGTAGATCTGGTCTTAGTACTCTGCTTAATTTCTATCTGAGACAAGTCTCATTAGAGGTAGTTTATTTAAGGCACCTGTTTTTCTTATTAGGTTAGCATTTAGGAAACACAGGTGATCAGTTGCTGAGTATTGAACAATGATAAATTGTTGTATTACATTATTCCTTACCGTCTGGATATTTTTGATGGTCCTTTTGCCTCCGGCTCTGTGTGGCCCTGGTTGGAAAAGGAAGGGGTGATACCTTATTCCTCTGGAATTGGCGACAAAGCAGTGGATCCTGATGTCCTCTGGAGCTTGAGAGTGAGAGGCCCTGTTTGTTTCACTGTATATGAAGAGAGATTTTTCTGGGATGGAGGTGAGATAAAAGGTTTTAGGTGAGACAGGTGGACCCAGTGAGAAAAGCCCTCGAGTTTAGCAGCTGTGGGGGTTACAAGAATTACTTTGAAAGGTCCCTGCCACTTAGGGGAAAGAGGTGAAGGGCTCTGGCCTGGAGGAGAGAGAAGAACCTGATCTCCAGTGTGTATTGGAGATGGGCAAGGATTGTCACACGGCTGAGGCAGTGAACAGTCCACATAGCTCCATAGAATAGACCTTAGGTGACATAAAAGAGGGGTTAACAGGCTATCTGGAACAGTTGGAGGCTTGGAAAAAAGACCTGGTATTAGAACTGGCCTTCCATACATTAGTTCAAACGGAGAGGTTGAAAGAGGCTTTTTAGGAAGAGCCCTGAGCCTGAGGAGAGCTAGAGGCAATAATCTTACCCAGTCAAGATGAAGTTCCTGTGACATCTTGGTAAGAATAGTTTTTAAAGACCGGTTGGTACACTCCACCTTTCCTGAGGACTGGGGGCAGTATGGAATATGGAAATTCCATGAGATATTAAGGGCCTTAGCTAGTGTCTGAGAAATCTGGGAAGTGAACTCTGGACCATTATCAGACTGGAGAGAAGCAGGGACTCCAAACCGAGGAATAATCTCTTGGAGAAGGAGGTCTGCAACTGTCTGGTCCCGCTTATTAGACACAGGAAATCCCTCCACCCAGTTCGAAAATGAGTCCACCATCACGAGGAGATATTTAGCTTTCCTGACAGTGGGCATATGGGTAAAATCAAGCTGCCAGTCAGTCCCTGGAAGGGAACCTCTAGCCTGGTGGGTGGGAGAAGACTGACTCCTGTGCTTGGTATTGGGATCTGTTTTCTGGCAGATCTCACACGAGGCAGTAATCGTTCTTAAAAACTGTAGATCCTCAGAGGTGGGCTGCAGGTGAGCTTTTACGAATTGAGACAGAGCAAGATTATTAGGATGAAAGAGTTGGTGTAGATAGGAAAGAATTTGTCTGGTGTCCGGAGTTTCCTGTAAGGGTGTAGGCTGTACTGTATGGATTCCCTGTTGTGGGTGAGGTGAGACTTGGCCCTGGAGGGCCGCTGTTCTGACTGCCTGGTCAGCCTGGTTGTTTCCCCTAGAGATGATGGAGCTGTCACTCTGATGAGACCGGCAGTGGACAATTCCTATAGCCCCGGGGAGGTGGGAAGCCTCCAACATGGCCATTATTTGACCTGAGTTAGATATGGATCCTCCTTTTGCTGTGAGAAGTCCACGCTCCCTCCAAATAGCAGCATGGAACAGGAGGATATGAAAAGCATATTTTGAATTGGTATAAACATTTAGAGATTGTCCCTTTGCCAATTGGAAGGCATGGGTGAGAGCTATCAGCTCAGCCTGTTGGTTAGTGGTGTGTGTGGGCAATGCCTGTGCTTCTATCACCTGAGTGTCTGACACCATGGCATAGCCCACCTTACAGGTCCCTTCATATAGGAAGGAGCTGCCATCTGTGTACCAGGTATAAGTAGCCTGAGGCAATGTGCCCTCCTGTATGTGTGAAGGGTGAGGTAACAGCTCTTCTAAGGTTTCAGTGCAGGAATGAGAAGGAGAATAGTCAGCGTTAGGTTGAGGAAAGAGGCTTGAAATGTTAAGAGGTGGACAAGTCCGGAAAGTAAGTGTGGCATCCTCTAGTAATGCCACCTCTAGAGAAAGAACTTGGGAAGGAGGTAAAGTTTGTAAGCCTTTATAAGTTAAAAGATGGGACAGGTTATGGTGAGAGAAAACAGTAATGGATGACCCAAAAATTAGCTTCTTTGATTCCCAAATAAGGAGCTCTGCAACTGCTAAGGCACGGATACAAGGTGCCCAGTCCTGACTGGTAAGGTCTAGCTTCTTTGACAGATAGGCCACAGGTGCAAAGGAGGGTCCCAACTGATGCCCTAGAGTTCCCAGGGCAAATCCTCCTTTCTCTGCTACATAAAGGGAGAAGGGACGGGTTAAGTCTGGGAGATGGAGTGCTGGAGCCTGAAGAAGAGCCTGCTGAAGCCTTTGGAAAGGTTTAGTGACAGGATGAAGAAGGGGCTCATGTGGCGAGCCCTGAGCTGCCTCATATAAGGGGCGAGCAGGGAGAGAGAAAGACGGAACCCAGGACCGTAGAAAGCCCGCTATTCCTAGGAAAGACAGGATTTCCTGTTTAGTAGAAGGGACTATAAGGGACTGGATTAGACGTTTCCTGTCTACAGTAATAGCCTTGTGAGTTGGAGTAATGGATAGACCTAGATAGGTGACCTGGGGAGCTGACAGCTGAACTTTAGAAGGAGATACCCTGTAACCCCGGCTGCATAAGTAATTTAGGAGAGCAGAAGTGTTAGTCTGGCTAACCTGTAAAGATGGGCTACAGAGTAAAATATCATCTACATACTGTATTAACTTAGAACCAGGGAGAGACAGAGAAAGCAGGTCAGAGGCCAGAGCCTGACCAAATAGGTGTGGACTGTCTCTGAATCCCTGTGGCAGAACAGTCCAGGTCAGTTGTGTGGACCGGTGAGTGTCAGGGTCGGTCCAGGTGAAAGCAAAGATATTTTGAGATTGAGGACTGAGAGGAATAGAAAAGAAGGCATCTTTGAGATCTAGAACTGAGAAGTGAGAGGTTCCTGAGGGGATAGTGGATAGGAGAGTGTAAGGGTTAGGCACTACAGGATGGAGAGGGATCACTGCAGAGTTAATGAGCCGGAGGTCTTGAACCAGGCGGTAGGTTCCGTTAGACTTTTTAACTGCAAGTATGGGGTTGTTAAAAGGTGAAGAGGTTAGGCGGAGCAGCTTTTTCCTGAGGAGGTCAGAAATAATGGGCTTAAGTCCTCTCAGGCTCTGGAGTGAGAGAGGGTACTGAGCTTGGGTGATATACCTGGCAGGATCTTGTAGCTGGATAATAACAGGCTGATGGTGTCTAGCAATAGAAGGATTTTGGGTATCCCAGACTTTTGGGTCTACCTGAGAAGCTGGTAAGGGGAAAGAATTGTTAGAGTCAGAAGAGTTAGTGGCTAGGAGGAGGAGGAGGAGGGGAGCCGCTGGCATGTCTGGGATGAGGCACATGTGTGGGGCAAAAGAAATGGATGCCCCTACCTTAGCTAGGAGATCCCTCTCCATTAAAGGTACAGGGCAGCTTGGCACCACTAAGAATGTGTGTGTGAGAGGGATGCCTCTGAAAATACAATTAAGTGGCGGTGTCTGCTGAGGTAGATAAGGCTGTCCCCCAACCCCGACAATAGGGAGACGAGCAGGAGAAGTGGGCCCCCAAAACTCTCTCAGGACAGAGTAGGTAGCTCCGGTGTCCAAAGGGAATGAGATGGGGCGCCCATTTACTTTAATTATTACCCTTGGTTCCCTGTGTGAGATGGGAGTGGCCAGGGCGGAAACTGGGCAGTGTCAGTCCTCGCTGTAAGCCACGCCTACAAAGTCAGCTGGAGGGTCGTGGTCTTGGTCACATTCGTCCTCATCTGTGTCGCTTGGGACATCAGGACAGTCAGCTGACCAGTGACCCCTTTTGTGGCATTTTGGACAAGGTTTCGCTGGTGCCTTTTGTGTGCCGGTGGTGCACGCCTGTGCCCAGTGGCCTTCTCTCCCGCACTTGTAACAGGGACCAGACGGCTTTCAGGGAGCCGGTCGGACAGTGCTTGCCAGCATCTGGCAGCTCCTTTTATGGGCTTTTTCATCTCTACCATGGTACACCTTAAAAGCTATCGCCAGCATGTCCGCTTGTGGAGTCAGTGGGCCATTCTCCAAACGTTTAAGTTTGTCTCTAATGTCGGGGAAGCTCTGAGAGACAAAGTGGGTCATTAGCAGCTGCCTGCCCTCAGGGCTCTCCGGGTCTAAGCTGGTGAACTGAAGTAGAGCCTTGGTGAGCCGCTCTAAGAACTGAGACGGATTCTCATCCTTATCCTGAATTACCATTTTTAGTTTTTCATAGTTTACTGGTTTTAGGGCAGCCTTACAGAGGCCTGTCAGGAGACAGGTAATAAACCTATCTCTGGCTAGACAGCCACTCTGGGTGTTGTAGTCCCAGTGTGGCTCCCGGTCAGGAACCGCCTCAGCTCCTGGGGGATGTGAAAGGTTAGTTTGATGAATTTCGTCTGCATGAGTCCTAGCCTGCTCCCATACCCGCCTGCGCTCCTCCGGGAGTAGATTATTAGAAAGTATCATGTATATATCATGAAAGGTGAGACTATAAGATTGAGTTATATATTGAAATTATTTAATAAAGGAAGCAGAATTAGACGTATAAGAACCCAGCTTATTTTCTATCTGAGAGAGTTTTGCTAGAGAGAATGGAACATGAACTTTAACCAGTCCATCCACACCCACCACCTCTCGCAAAGGGAGAAGAGTAGAAGGTTCTGGATGGCTGGAATCAGCCGATTTAGCAGCTCGAGAGCGGGTGGTAGGGGGAGTGAAGTTTGGAGCCAGGGCAGGGCTTTTGGAAGCAGCCGCTGCCGAGGAAGAAACAGCTTTAGAAGAGGAAGAGTCTGGAGCAGAAGGAACGGTTGTTCTAGGAGTTGGAGCCAGAGGTCGGATAGGTGGAGGTTCATTAGCAGGGTCTAAAGTTAGAGAGTCCGGAGTCAGAGAATCCTCCGGTTTAGGCATAGCTAACATCATATGAGCAGAAGAAAAAGAATCTAGAAGAGACGGTTTAGCACTGAGAAAGAAAAATGCTATCACATAGGGTAACTCTTTCCATTTGCCTGAACGCTGACAGTAATGGATAGCTCCGCAAAATATCGGGATCCAAGAAGCCTCTAGGCGGCCATTTTTTGTTATTTTCTAAAGCATATTTTGGCCACTTTTTTGAACATAAACGAGTTAGCTTAGAAATCTTTATGTAAGGCATTAAACTGAGAGGTTTTAAAGCTTCAACAAGACAGCCCAACAGAGAGGAAGGACTAACAGGATTGGAAGCCTTGTTTCCCATGTCAGAAGCAGAGGCAGAAAAATAATAATAAAATAAAAAATAAAAAATAAACGTGATCCGGAGCCAAGACCTCAGGCATCCCCAGGGTCAAGGGCGGATATCGAGCATGACCTGCTTTTCCACTCGTCAGCGAAAGGCAGTGGCTCCCTCCACGGTGAGGGAATGGAATCTCTGAGAATCCGGACAGCGTTTGCCTCCCCATCGGGAGGATGAACCTGTCGACCTCACGTGGCCCCCTGGGGCGCACCCCGACGGTGGTCCCAACGCGAAAAAAATCTCAGGCTGCAGACATGGGAGACAGCTAGAAAAGTTAGGCCTGCGATAGGGGCCGACCGTAGCCAATGAAGACCGTGGTCGGGGGTACCCCTGGTCTCAAGAACACGTGTGAGGCGCCGGATGATCAACGGTTGTTCTCACAGGTTCAGGAGACCATTTACGCTGGCCAAAAAATGGGGGAACTCACCAATCGAAGAAAGTGGTGTTGGATGCAATTTGGATGCGGTTCAGGCGAATGGAGAGCGGTCTGTCGCGTACGGAGCAGATTACCCGGTTCGCGGGCTTCCAGGCGCAGGGCGCCCGGAAGCACCCGCTCGGTTTCGGCACCAAAGCGACAGTGGGGGGCGTGTTGTGACCCCTTCAACAGGAATTGATGGCAGGAAGCAGAAAGATATATAAGGCATCAAGGCCAGGAACTAAAGGCTTTTTAGCAGCACTTCAGATGAGATTCATTCCAATGAGGACTCAGAGGTTTACAGTCTGAGGAAACAAGATCAGCTGAGGAGTTTGCAAGATGAGGTTGGCTGTGGTTTGTTGTATTTTTCTGATCTTTCAGCATTCACCCCAATACTTGGCTTTGGGTTTTCTATTAACAAGACCATTTATAATTTGTGTTACAGTGTTACTGCACTTTAGCAGTAAGGGTAAACAGTGACTCAAGGTTCTTATTGCAATGTTTGGTTGGGTATTTGCTAATGAGAATATCTAGAGTGTCATGAATTCTGGGGGGAAATACCCAAATCTGTTTGGGACAGACTACTTGAGATGCCTAAGCAACTTGGAGACACATATGGAGTCAGTCAGAAAGAGAGTGGGGGAAGAAATCTAACTCTGCTTCCTTACCGCTTTGGAGAGCCACAATTGCTCCTGAGTTGAAGCATGTGGTCAGCAAAAGGAACTTGATACTTTATGTCTTTAAATCCCCCACACTTTCCTGCACTTAACTTGGCAACTGTCAGATGACCTGCTGCTAAATCCTGTCCAGATAATGAACTGTGTCCATTGCAGGTACACCTACTTCCTGACTTGCTGCATTCAGAGATGTTAAGAACATGTAGAAAGATGGACATCATGGAAAAGGAAGAATCTGGTACTTGTTTTTGAACAGTGAAGAATTTGAAATGCGAAATTGCCACACCAACTCCAGTGTCATCTGTGTGACATAAACAATTATGTCTATAATAGCGGACAGGAGATACGTGTCTCACAGAGTAAGTTCCCTGGAGGTCCCTGGCAGAGTGCCCAAGTTATGCTTCCTTCTCGAAGAAGATGCACTTCACAGATCATGAGCTCCCTGGGCTATGGGTCCTGTATAGCTGCCTTTCTAATAATGTTCTAATTAATCTATGAAGCACAGCCATAATTAATGAATGCTTCAGTTGTGAACTATGGAGGAAAGGGGAAGCTGGACATGGATCTTAATTAAATATAGCAGAATGAGCTATTTTTTAAGACCCCAAGCCACTAGATAAAGAAAGAATTATAGTTCAGGCACTTCTAGGGAATGAACACTCACCCACTAGGAATCCTTTAGGAATCCCAACTAAAGTGATTTATGACAAAAGACATTATCTCAGAAGGCAGATGGTGAGCCCCTCCATTGGGGAAGTTCAGCATGGGAAACTTAAGGACTACAGCAGAACCCCTTCCCCTTACAGACGTATAAGTACAATTCCATATTCCAGCAGGTAAAAAGGTTTTATATTAAAAGAGATATGTGATAAAAGAACTAAATAAAGACTTAGAGAGGGTCTGCAGCATCCAAATTGGCTAAGTGATGCGTCATGAAAACCAAAAAATTAAAAGTACATAATAAATTAGATAAGATAAAAGACACAACTACAACCACAAAAAAGTCTACACCAGTCTAGGGACTGTACTAAGTTTAGAAAACACAGACTGCTCTTTGGGTCATAAAGTTCTTATGAGTAAAGGGATATGTCTAAAACCAATTAATAATTGTGTGCTTGCTGTGTTTTTAAAGATGATGTAATTAAATTATTGCCAAGCTCTTGTTGTTCCCTGTATGACTTGAAGTTTTCTTTTCTGATTTACAAAAGTAAAATTACAACAGATTCAAACCACATCTGAGTGTGTTGTCTGTCTGTCATTCACCGAATCCTTGCCTTCCTGACTACCCAAGCCCTAGTTCTCCTAAGGTCGTGGTACTCCTGGTGGGCCAGTCCATGGCAGGAAATCTATAAAAGACTAAAAAAAAAAAATTGAAGCATGTCGGATAGCAAGAACACTGTCACTTGGAGAATGTTAAACTCAGCAACAGGCCAGGCTTCCTTGTCTTCCTTAATATGTACAGACATCTTTACTGGTTCCTGAAGTACAAATGGATTTCTTTTCATGTGACAATAACACTTTTTGACAAATGATCAAAGGAAACTTAATGGTTGCAGACTTGTATAGGTCTTATTGAAAAACAAAATGGTCAGTTTCTGCTTCATTCTCACTATGATCATACACCTAAATGGCATCGCAATTTTATACATGAGACATAGGCTCAGAGAGCTCAAGAAATGTGGCCAACTTTTCATATGTGGTGATGGTGCAGTAGAGTTCTACACAGGTTCATCTGTCATGATTGTCATCAAGATAGTGTACCTTAAATTAATAACCCAAGTTACCACTTGATAAATAAATGATTAATCAATCAATTTCCTGGTCTTTCTTCTATGCCCAACTGCTGTGGGATGGTTTATATGTCAAATTGCTCTGATTGGTCAATAAATAAAACACTGATTGGCCAGTGGCTAGGAAGGAAGTAGGTGGGACAAGGAGAGAGGAGAATTCTGGAAAGCGGAAGACTGAGGCAGAGAGACACTGCCAGCTGCCGCCATGACCAGCAGCATGTGAAGATGCCGGTAAGCCACCAGCCACGTGGCAAGGTATAGATTTATGGAAATGGATTAATTTAAGCTATAAGAACAGTTAGCAAAAAGCCTGCCACAGCCATACAGTTTGTAAGCAATATAAGTCTCTGTGTTTACTTGGTTGGGTCTGAGCGGCTGTGGGACTGGCGGGTGACAGAGATTTGTCCTGACTGTGGACAAGGCAGGAAAACTCTAGCAACACCCAACCTTGACTTTTTGTTAGTGCTTCCTAAATTCTGCTCACAAGAACTGCATAACAATATTAAACAGGCTGTAAAGACCTAATATCTGAAAAATTGTACCTAACTAGCAGAATATGACACTAAAGGGAAATACAAATAAAAATTCTACTTTAAATACAATGACAATCTACACTGAGAAAAAGTACATAATGCTTCTCTTTTATGATTTTAGGGAACTTATAACTAATTTTCCAAGAAATGAAGTTTTTAGGTAAACATATGAGATTTCTGGATAAAATACCCAGAACTCTATATTACTATCAGACAGGCATATTTAATATCTGATACCAACTTATCATTATGTACTTACAGTATGTATTTATATAGTAAAAAGTCATCATTGCAATGTCACTCTATAGATTTAAAGTATACTTGAAATGTTGATTCAGTAGCATGGAACTCATGACCAGTAACACTATAAATCAATACTTGCAAGCATTTTATATAACTCCATAAAAAAAACATCAGAATCTCCTTGTTCTTAATGCTAAAGAACACTTTTAGTTACTGTATTGGGCAACAGTATAAAGAAAATCATCTGCAAGGAGCAAAACACTTGGTAAGTGTGGCCGTAAAAAGCAGCCTTGCTTGCAACAACAAGGCAGAAGTCATGCATAATATGACTGTAATTGTTATACTTTTTACTGCTTTTTCTTCTACCTCTCGACCAACATTACCCACTAGAAATTGTATTGGGGTAGTATATTTAAACATTTCAGTGATCACATTAAAAAGTAAGTAAAATGCAACTTTCCTGTAAATTCTAGGATCTAGAGGCAGTCTTACAGCAGACTTCCTGGTAGTCTCGATCTTATTACCCTCAGTCAAGCTCTTAGATGTTCCCTGAGCCTTAGATGCAGGGATTGTATCTAGATATATCCACTGGTTTGGGCTGGACAATTCATCTCTGAATTTTAACCAATTATAATGATCTCCATCTTTCTGTAATGAACTTTGTCTGCCAGAAAGAGACGTGACTTTGATGAAGAATAAGAGCCTCACTTATCTGTGTGTAAAAGATAGATTTAAAAGCAGCTAGGTATCATACTGATTTATTTAAAAATATATTTATTCCAAACCCTGCCAAAAAAAAAACCTAGCAATTCTGTTTGAACCACAACAATATATCTCTTGCAAAAAGTCACCTTTAGTTTACATATTCAATATGTAGCATACGCTGAATTTCTCAATTGCATAGCATTCCAGAAAATGAAATGAAGGCACATAAAGGAAGGAAGGGAGGAAGGAAAGAAGGAAGGAAGGAAGGAAGGGAGGAAGGAAGGAAGGAAGGAAGGAAGGAAGGAAGGAAGGAAGGAGGGAGGGACAGAAGGAATGAGGGAAGGAATAAAGGAAGGATGGAAGGAAGGAAGGAAAGAAGGAGGAAAGGAAGGAAGGAAGGAAGGGAAGGGGAGGAAGGAAAACAAAGTGACTTTAATATTTCCAAGTATGTCTTCATTAAAAGACACTAGTGTGGGTTTATTTAAAATATCCACTAAGACTCAGTTTCATAAACTGTGTGTTACAACTCTTCATGGAGTCACATGAAAACTTTGGCAACAGTGAAATGACTCTGAATATGCAACAACCAAAACCTAACTAAAAGTCGAGTGTGAAGGACATCTGAGGTTTTCTTTTTTTCATTTTTCTTTATTACAAAATTTTCTACTCACTCTACATACTACCCATAGATCCCTCCTCCTCCCTCCTTCCACTACGCAAGCCCTCTCTACCAAGCAACCCCACACCTCTCAAATCAAGGTCTCCCATGTGGAATCAACAGAGCCCAGAACACTGAGCCTAGGCAGGTCCAAGGCCCTTCCCACTGCACCAGTGCTGTGCAAGGCATCACAACACAGGCACCGGATTCCCAAATGCCTGCCCATACACCAGGGATGGATCTCATTTCCCCTGCCTGGGTAACCCCCAAACAGTTTGAGCCAAACAACCATCTTCCATATCCAGAGGGCCTACCCCCGTCCCATGGAGCTCCACAGCCACTAGTCTACAATTCATGGGCTTCCTCTAGTGTGGCCACTCATATCGGCACATCTTCTCATAATGATCTTGAAGTCCCCTTCCTGCAGATTCCCTCATCTCTCTCATCGACTGGATTCCTGGAGCTCAGCTTGGTGCCTGGCCATGGATCTCTGCATCTGCCTCCAAAGTCAATGGAATAAGTTCTATGATGACAGTTAGGGTATTCGCTAGACCAGTCACCCGAGGAGACTAGAGCAGGCATCCTCAGGACCACTGCCATCAGTCCAAGGAGTGGTCATCATTGTGGATTTCTGACAGCCTCTCCAGCACTCTGCCTCTTCCTATTCCCATGATGTTCTCATCTATCATGGTATCTCCCTCCCTGGCCTCCCACTCTGTCTCTGTTCCGGCTTGACTCTCACATTTCCCTATGTTCTCATCCCCCACTCCTCGCCCTCCACCACACTACCAAATCAATATGCTCATATAGATTTCATCCACTTCTTCTTTGCTGAGTCATCCTTGTGTCCCTCCTAGGGTCTTTCCCTGTTAGCTAGTCTCTCTGGAGCTGTGAGTTGCAGTCTGGCCATTCCTTCCCTCAAATCTAGTATCCACTTATGTGTGAGTATACACTATATTTGTCCTTCTGAATCTGGGTTACCTCACTCAGGATAATATTTTCTAGTTCCATCCATTTGCCTGCAAATTTCATAATATCATTGTTCATGACTGCTGAGTAGTACTGCATTGTGTATATGTGCAACATTTTCTTTACCCATTCTTCAGTTGAGAGGCATCTAGGTTGTTTCCAGCTTCTTGCTATTATTATGAATAATGCTGATTTGAACATTGTTGAGCATGTGTCCTTGTGGTAAGATTGAGCACTCCTTGGGTATATGTCCAAGAGTGGTATAGCTAGGTCTTGAGGAAGACTTATTACCAACCGTATTTCCAGAGCAGCTGTACAAGTTTGCATTCCCACCAAGAGTGGAGGAGTGTTCCCCTTGCTCCACATTCTCTCCAACATAAGCTGTCTTCAGTGTTTTTGCTCTTTGCAGTTCTGACAGGTTCAAGATGGTATCTTTGAGTCACTTTGATTTGCATTTCCCTGATCACTAAGGATGTTGAGCAATTCCTTAAATGTCTTTCAGTGATTTGAGATTCCTCTGTTGAGAATTCTTTGTTAAGCTCTGTACCCCATTTTTTGATTGGATTGTTCAGTATTTTGAAGTCTAGCTTTTTGAGTTCTTTATATATTTTGGAGATCAGCCCTCTGTAAGAGGTAGGGTTGGTGAAGATCTTTCCCACTCTGTAGGCTGTCATTTTGTCTTATTAACATGTCCTTTGCTCTATAAAAGCTTCTCAGTTTCAGGAGGTCCCATTTATTAATTGTTGCTTTCAGTGTCTGTGCTACTGCTGTTATATTTAAGAAGTGGTCTCACGCTGTTGATGCATTCAAAACTACTTCCTACTTTCCCTTCTTTCAAGTTCAGTGTAACTTGATTTATGTGGAAGTCTTTGATCCACTTGGACTTGAGTTTTGTGCATGGCAACAGATATGGATCTATTTGCATTCTTCTGCATGTTGACATCCAGTTATGCCAGCATCATTTGTTGAAGATGCTTTCTTTTTTCAACGGTACTGTTTTGGCCCCTTTGTCGAAAATCATATGTACATAGGTATTTGGATTAATATCAGGGTCTTCAATTTGATTCCATTGGTCCATGTTTTGGTTTATATGCCAGTACCAATCTGTTTTTACTACTATAGCTCCATGGTAGATCTTGAGACCAGGGATCGTGATACCTCCAGAAGTTGCTTTATTATACAGTATTCTTTTAGCTATCCTATGTTTTTGTTTTTCCATATAAAGTTAGGTAGTGTTCTTGCCACGTCTATGAAGAATTGTGTTGGGATTTTGATGGGGACTGCATTGAATCTGTAGATTGTTTTTGGTAAGTTTGCCATTTTCACTATGTTAATTCTACCTATCCATAAGCATAGCAGATCTTTCCATTTTCTGATATCTTCTTCAATTTCTTTCTTTAGAGACTTAAAGTTTTTAACATACAGGTTTTTTAACTTGCTTAGTTAGAGTTACCCCAAGGTATTTTATATTATTTGTGCTTAATGTAAATTGTGATGTTCTCTGATTTCTTTCTCAGCCCATTTATCATTTTATATAGGAGAGATACTGATTTTTTTTTTTTAGTTAATCTTGTATCCTGCCACCTTACTGAAGGAGTTTATTAGCTATAGGAGTTCCCTGGTAGAATTTTTGGGGTCACTTATGTATACTATCTTATCATCTGCAAATAATGAAAGTTTGACTTCTTCCTTTTCAATATGTATCTCTTTGATCTCCTTTTGTTGTCTTATTGCTCTAGCTAGAACTTCAAGTACTATGGTGAATAATTATGGTGAGAGTGGACAGCCTTGTCTTGTTCCTGATTTTAGTGGAAATGCTTTGAGTTTCTCTCCATTTAAATTGATGTTGGCTGTTGGCTTGCTGTAATTGCCTTTATTATCGTTAGGTATGTTTCTTGTATTCCTGATCTTTCTAGAATCTTTATCATGAAGGGGTGTTGGATTTTGTCAAAGGCTTTTTCAGCATCCAATGAGATGATCATGTGGTTTCTTTTCTTTCAGTTTGTTTATATGGTGTATTACATTGATAGATTGTCATGTGTCAAACCATCCTTGCATCCCTGGGATGAAGCCAACTTGGCCATGGTGCATAATTTTTTTGATGTGTTCATGCATTCAGTAAGCCAGTATTTTATTGCGTATTTTTGCATCAATGTTCATGAGGGAGATTGGTCTGTAATTTTCTTTCTTTGTTGCATCTTTGTGTGGTTTGGGTATCAGGGTAACTGTAGCCTCACAAAAAGGATTTGGTAATGTTCCTTCTGTTTAGATTGTGTGGAACAATTTGAAGAGTATTGGTATTAGCTCTTCGTTGAAAATCTGGTAAAATTCTGCACTGAAACCATCTGATCCTTGGCTTTTTTTTTTGTTTGGGAGACTTTTAATGACAGTTTCTTTTTCCTTAGGTTTATTGGACTATTTAAATAGTTTATCTGGTCTTGATTTACCTATGGTATGGGGCACCTATCCAGAAAACTGTCCACTTCTTCCAGATTTTCCAATTTTGTGGTGTACAGGTTTTTGAAGTATGACCTGATGATTCTCTGGATTTCCTCATTGTCTGTTGTTATGTCTCCCTTTTCATTTCTGATTTTGTTAATTTGGATGCTCTCTCTCTTTTTGTTAATTTGGTTAAGGACTTGTCTATATTGTTGATTTTCTCAAAGAACCAACTCTTTGTTTCATTGATTCTTTGTAATATTCTTTGTTTCTATTTTATTGATTTCAGTCTTCAGTTTGATATTTCCTGGAGTCTGTTTCTCCTGGGTGAGTTTGCTTCTTCTTGTTTGAAAGCTTTCAGTTGGAATGTTTAGTCAGTAGTATGAGATTCCCCCATCTTCTTTATGTGGGCATTTAGAGCTATAAATTTTCCTCTTAGCACTGCTTTCAAAGTGTCCCTTAAGTTTAGGAATGTTGTACATTTGTTTTCATTGAATTCTAAGAAATCTTTCATTCTTTCTTTATTTCTTCCTTGACCCAATAGTGATTCAATAGGGTATTATTCAGTTTCCATGAGATTGTAGGCTTTCTGTAATTTTTATTGTTGTTGAAATCTAACTTTAAACCATGGTAGTCCGATAAGTTATAAGAGGTTATTTCAATTTTTCTTTATCTGTTGAGATTTGTTTTGTGACCAAGTCTGTGGTTGATTTTGGAGAAGGTTCCATGGGGTGCTGAAAAGAAGGTATATATTGTGTTAGGGTAGAATATTCTGTAGATATCTATTAAGTCCTTTTCAATCATAATGTCTGTTAATTCCCTTATTTCTCTGTTAAGTTTCTGTCTTGCAAACCTGTCCATTGGTGAGAGTAGGGTGTTAAAATCTCCCACTTCTAGTGTGTGGGGTTTGATTGCGATTTTAGCTTCAGTAATGCTGTTTTTACAAATGTAGGTGCCCTTGTATTTGGGGCATATATATTCAAAAATGAGGCTTCTTCTTGTCTGATTTTCCCTGTGATAAATATGTAATATCCTTCCTGATCTCTTTCGATTGATTGTAGTTTGAAGTCTATTTTATTAGATAATAGCATAGCTATACCAGCTTGCTTCTTAAAACCATTTGATTGGGAAGTCTTTTCCAAGCCTTTTATTCTAAGAGAGTACCTGTCTTTGAAGTTGAGGTGTGTTTCTTACATTCAGGAAATGGATGGATCTTGTTTTCATATCCATTCTGTTAGCCTGTGTCTTTTTATAGGTGAATTAAGACCGTTGATAGTAATGGACATTAATGACCAGTGATTGTTATTTCCTGTTATTTTTTTGGTGGTAGTGTTATTTGTTTCACTTCTTTTGTATTTCTTGGGTTAGGACTATCTATTGCCTTTGTTTTCATGAGTGTAACTAACTTCCTTAAGTTGGATTTTTCCTTCTTGTGCTTGTAGGGCTGGATTTGTTGCTAGATGTTATTTAAATCTGGTTTTATCATGAAATACTTTCTTTACTCCATTTATATTGATTGAGAGTTTTGCTGGGTATAATAGTCTGGGTTGGCATCCATGGTCTCTTAATGTTTGCATATCATCTGTCTAGGACCTTCTGGCTTTAAGATTCTCCATTGAGAAGTCAGATGTTATCCTAATGGGTCTGCCTTTATATGTTACTTGGCCTTTTTCCTTTGCATCTCTTAATATTCTTTCTTTATTCTGTATGTTTAGTGGTTTGATTATTATGTGGTGATGGGATTTTTTTTGTATCTAGACTATTTGTTGTTTTGTAAGCTTCTTGTATCTTTATAGGCATTTCCTACTTTAGGTTGGGAAAGTTTTCTTCTATGATTTTGTTGAATATATTTTCTGTGCCTTTGAGTTGGTATTTTTCTCCTCCTTCTATCCCTATTGTTCTGTTTTGTTCTTTTCATGGTGTCCCAAATTTCCTGGGCATTTTGAGTCATGATTTTTTTTTTTTTGCTGATGAATCTGTTTCCTCTATCATATCTTCAAAGCCAGACTTCTGCTCTTTCATCTCTTGCATTCTGTTGGTTATGCTTGCATCTGTAGTTCCTGTTTCTTTACTCAGAATTTCCACTTCCAGCATTTGCCCATTTTGTGTCTTCCTTATTGTCTCAGTTTCAGTTTTCAAATCTTGAACTGTTTCCCACACTTCTTTAATTGCTTTCTCTTGGCTTTCTTTAAGGGATTTACTGATTTCTTCCAAATTTGTTTGACTTTTTCTTCACTTCTTTAAGGGAATTTTTCATTTCCTCTTTAAAGATCTCCATCATCTTAAATTCATTTTTTAAGATCAATTTCTTCTGTGTTGGGATGTTCAGGCTTATGTAGGTTCTGATGGAGCCATATTTATTTATTTATTTGTTTTGTTTTGACTATATCTTTTGCACTGTCATCTACACATCTTTCTCCCCTTGGTGCATTTGATATCTGTGTTTGAGGGAGTCTCTCTTGGTCTGATCTATACTCTTGGTCCAGTGGGAGCACTTGGTCTATTCGGTGATGATGGACTCTTTGTCTCAGGGAGCAGCTCTTAATCCAATTGGTGCTTGTGTGCTCTGTCTCAGGGAGTAGCTGCAAACTTGGCAAGTAGCTGCAATTTTGGAGATATGGGGCTTGTGGGTGACAGGGTCTTGTGGGAGATCGTGGTAGACCCAAAGTCTAGGGGCTGGGGTGTTCAGGTATGAGGATAAAGACTCACTTCTTTGTCTAATCAGGTGCTAGCAGGCTCTGTCTCTGTGAACAGTTATAGTCTCAGAGGGTGGGTGGGATTTGGGGGAGGTGGGGCTTGGTTTACAGGGTCTGATGGGGGATGATGGTAATCTGACCTATTTTCAGGAGGTCTTCCTCTGCCCACTGGCCTGAAACTGGGACTGCAATAGGTGGTGGAGTTGGGGTGCAGGGTTGTGCCTCTGGGCCCCACCTAGACAAAGACTCACCTCTTAGTCCAATCTGGTGCTGGGCTCTAACTTAGGGAACAGTTGCAATCTCAGAGGATGGGTCCATCTGAGGTTTTCCTGCCCAGCTCATGTTTACTAAGCCATGTGATTCTACATGGCCTTTGTTCTGACCACACAACTGCAATGTGCTCTCCATAGCTACACCAAGCATGCAGTATCAGTACACACAGCCAAAACATCTTGGCTCAAGTTCAAGGTTATCATAGTTATGAATTGCATTTTTTCCATACATAGAACATTCTCTGCTATTCAAAAAACAATTGTTTAATATGGAAAAATAATAATTTTAACATTTTTCTGATATATAACAAATTAGTGTGTCTTTGAATTGTACTATGTTCCAATGTTTATAAAATATTTTTTTGAGATTGAGTTTCATTTTAAAAACTGTTCATTTAAGTTGGGAAAGGATTGGATTTGGGAGGAGTTTGGGTACATAAAATCAGTATAATTTTAAAAAAAATTATCAAAGGACCTATAGAAAACTCATCTAACGAATTTAGGTTTGAGATTAGAACAAATACTACAAAAAATTCTGAAAGGGCCCTAAAATATCCTGCTACTTTATACTACACATGTATACTAAGTGGTTTACTCAACACTAATAATTGTACATTCATAATATCCATCATCTTTGACAACTACAGAAGATGCTCTAAGTCCTCCAGTATCAAAAATTTAGCCAATTATTATTGGATTTTTTCAAGAGTTACTTATTTATTTTTATTTTATATGTCTGATTGTTTCACCTGCATGTATGTCTTTGCATCCAGTGTGTGCTTGGTGCTCACAGAGTACACAAGAGGATGTTGGATCCTATGAAACTGAACTGAACTTGCAGTGGATTGTGAGCCACTATGTGGTTCTTGGGAACCCAAACTGGAACCTCAGGAAAGGAACAGCAAGGGCTCTTAACCACCGAACCATCTTTCCATCACTGTAATTTAATTCTTTACATAAAAATTAGCAAGCATATTAGTATTTTATTCAAATTTGTTAATAATAAATAGTAAAATTCTATGTATATTGATTATATTTAAAAAGTAACATTTATTTGTTTATCCCTTCAAACCACATGGTTCTCCTAATCCTCCTATAGAATGGTAAAGTGTTTAATATTTTTACTTATCTATAACAGAAGCATTGCTGCTGATTAACACAAAATTATGTAAACCAATAAGGAGAGTATATGCATTGCAGCTAATGAACAATAACAACCTATTTTTATCAATTTATGATAAAAGTTTGTAGTATTAACCAAATACAATATGTTAGAGAGGGGAAAATGGAGATGAGGTAAAGTTGATCGGTTATAAAGCTCATAGAATAGTGAAGCTCATTTTGATTCTGGAAAAAGTAAGATCTCTCAGTAAGAGCTAAAAAGTTGAAGATACTATTTTCAATTTCCTGGAAGTCTTACTGTGATTTAGCAATGTTACAATGTTTCATTGTTCAGCCTACAAGTTGATTCAAGTAATCAAGCAATCCTGACTCTTTAGGGTACCAGACGATAGACTCATGAATGAAAGTATGTAGAATGTGCCATGGGCTGAAAGACACCTTTGAATGGCTTCCTTGGTCAGATCTTCACACAATGATAGAACTTTGAGAGAGAACACCAGAATGTTTTTCATCTCTTGTCTCTGTGATGGTGGGGTGTGATTTTAAATGGTTTTTTAATATGTAACTTACAAGATTATAAAAACAGTTCAAACATACACACTATGCATCATCACCTAATAACTAGAGGTGAACCACATGTTTCTATTCAGACTTAAAATATTAGAACACAATACAGGAAATGCTCCCAAATTCTTCAAGAGATCATAACATCTGAAGGCCCATCATTAATTAAAAAAACATCCCAGCATCTGGGAGGCAGAGTCATTGTATAGCTGTGAGATTAAATCTGTTTCATGTACAAAGTGAATTCCACAACAGCCAGGGCTATGTATTGAAACCCTGTCTTAGAAACACAAGAGAGAGAAAGAAGAATGAAAGTAAGGAGGGAGGGCAGGATAGAGGAACAGAGGAAATGAAGAAGAAATGGGTAGTTTAGAAAAACATATCTTATAGTATGGTCTATATTCAAGTTAGAATGAAAAAAGCAGAAACGAGTCTCAAGAGGGGAGATAACTTATTCCTCTGAATGTCAGCAAGGAATGGCTGGCACAAGGAAAGATGTCAGGGAATCTAAGAAGAGAAATGAGGTTTCCTAATGAGTTTTATCTCTTAAATCTGTACCAGTCTTTGATGACGAGAGATTGATTAGAATAGTGTCATGACACAATGACAAGTCTATATATTCTTTGGGGATGATTTTATATATATATATATATATATATATATATATATATATATATATATATATATATATATATATATATATTAGGTTATGAAGAGCAATTTGGGAAGTAAAAGTTTTGCTGCTGTCAATCATCCAGGAAGATTGAAAATGAACAGGGAAGTAGGAACTGAGGCTTACTGACTTAATCCTCATGGATAGCTTAGCTTTCCTTCCTATAGCACCCAGAACCATCAGCCCAGAGGTGGCACTGCCCACAGTGAGCTTGACCATCCCACATTAACCACCAATCAAGAATATACCCTACAAGGCTTCTCACAGGCCAATATGATGAAGGTATTTTCTCAGTTGAGGTTTCCTCTTTCTATATGACAATGGCTGGTGTTAAGTTGAACAAAATTCAACCAATATCTTTTTTTGACAAAGCAGTAAAGGGAGGAGAGAAAGATGAGGTAGGTTGGGAAGTTAAGATTTAGAGGTAGGTGTAGGTAGAGTAGGTGGGGTGTGGATGGGGGCTGATATCAGGTTCATAAACCTGTTCAGCCTAATTTTATTGCTCATTTCAATAATAATTAACAAATCCCCAGGTATTAATTTTAGAATATACAGAAAAGTAAATGGGATCCCAGACTTTGGACAGTTTTAGTTCACAGTTTCCAATAAACAGGATTCTGTATATGCCTATTTGAAAAAAAATATTATGTAGATGTGAAAAGCATGAATAAATAATAATAATAACTAATATTATCATTACATTAATGATATTATGCTTTAGGCAGGAGATGGTCATGGTTCCCCAAATTTTTATTCCATTAAATGTGTTCTGTTCATGTTAGATATCTCAGGTAGAGCATAATGTAGCTGGTGGGGGATGAGGGAGGGTCCAGAAGGTGGGATGTTTACATGGGTTAGCACAAATGTGACTCATCCTAACTGGATCAATCCTGAATCACCCAGTATCTTAACAGACACCTCTTCTGTCTTCTCTTCTGAGAACTGTAGGGAATGCAGAGAGCCTGAGCAAACCACAGAAACAGAGGTTTAAGAAGCTAGCCAAGAAACTCATGGTTGCAAAGAAGAATAGCCAGCACTTGGTGTCTACAGGTAACATCACTGTGCACCATACAACAAACTAATGCATATGAAAATATTCAGAATAATCATTTATTGAGACTTTTGATATTATTAAAAAGCAATGGAAATATTAAAGAATTCAAATGATGTTTTTGTTTGTGTTTATTATTTCCCAATTTTGAAGCTATCTTTCATGGTCATTGTTGTTGAAACATTCATGGGGTTGACTACAAAAAGTTTAAGAGAGCCTACTCACATCTTAATTTACTAAATATCTTTCTTTAGTTAATTATAGTTATGTATTTAAATGAAGAATTCTATTTATAATTTTATTTATATATATATATATATATATATAATTGGAAGTGGCAAAGCTGATTGGTGTGAATGTTTATCTTCATAATATAGAGAAAAGCTACTCTCCTCTAGAGCAATGTGCAGATTTTGTTTATCTTGGAGGAAAACAGACAGAATTTTGTGAAACTCCTGACAGTTAAATTATTGTTTGTGGAAATCAAGAGTGTATCTTGCATTGGGAAATACTGTAAATGTAGATAACCTTTCTAAAAGTCTTTCAAGACACAACCTTTTACATACTTAACTTTTGTAGTAGATAATCAATATTCACACACACACACACACACACACACACACACACACACGCACAAAACTGTCATTCTAAAGCCTGGGACAGAGTTGAGTAAACCAAATGAAGACCAACACAGTTCAACCCTGTTACATGTGTCATTTTCATCAAATCTTTCACCATACTCCTCCTCCACTAATCTTTTCTTCATTTATAATCTCAGAAAGTTTGTCAATACCATCAGCTCATGAACATCTTACTGTTTTGGTTGTTTGTGTTGCTTTTTGCTTTTGAAGGTTCAGGGAAGACAGTAAGATCATGAATATTTCCCATATCACCTTTTTTGTGAAATCAGAATTATGACAATGAAGAAAATCATCCTTCTCAATATTTCTGTTCTTTTCATCTTTCCTATGAAGCCAGAGTCCCAGTTTCATGGATTTTGTTTCCAACTCACTACCTTCTTCTGTTGACTAAAGGAATTGATTTCTTATCCACACATTTCTGTCTTTAATCAATGCCATGTAATACACAACAAGCAAAAAATATACAATCCAATCTAAGTGTTGAAAAATAATCTGATTTGGGAGAAAAATGATTCTGTAGTTCAGAGAACTAGATGCCATTGAGATGAACTGATTTTGGTTAGAGGACCCACATGTTGTTGCAGAACCAACTGTAAATTCAGTATCTTCTGGTACCTTCTTCTGGGCTCCACAGGTACTTCACCTACCTGCGACATATACCCATGCAAAGCCACACAGATTTATACATAATTAAATATATATATATATTTAATAATACATATATATATATATATATATATATATATATATATATATAATTTTTAAATCTGACTAGCAAGGCATGTTGCTATATGTCCTTAGTCCATTTCAGGTCTTGGGAAGAAGAGGCAGGTGGATCTCTGTGATTTGGAGGACAGTCTGGTCTATATATTGAGTTCCACAAGAGCCAAAACTACATAATGAGACCTTGTCTCAAACCAAAACAGAAAACAAACAATGAAGCACAGAAATAAGTAGAAATCAGTCATACTGGTTGATAATAGAATATGAAATAATTTTATTGATAATAATTACATAATTTATTGATGTATTATAATTAGATAGGAAAACATAACCAATAACGTAAATGTGACCTACAAGCTTTCTAAGACATGCTTTTAGTAGGTAAGCCACCATAGGTAGGACATCTTAAGAGTCAGAGGAGGGTACTCTTAGGAAGCCAAACAAATATCTCATCAGATATTTTTGTTTGTTTGTTTGTTTGTTTGTTTTTTGAAAAGCGCTATTTTAAGTATCTATCTGAACTAATTTTTTTTCACAAAGACAAATTGGCTTGTCTATACTCAAAAGCATATTCCAAACTTTTGAGTGAGAAGCGTAAATGTTCCCTTACTGGCAGACTCTGATACTATTATACACTGAACATTAAACATTATGATAGCATTGGGTGTTCTGGGTTTTGTATAAGATTTAGAGGACAATAGGACAGCAAGGAGACACACAGAAATAGAGTCAAGAACTTGCACAGAGGCCTCACCTCATGCCCATTCTTATGCTGCATTTTGCCAGAGTGTCTGCCACTTCCCTTTCACAAGAGAAATGTTATCAGTCTTTTGACTTTAAAATCTGAATAAAACCATCTACAAGGAAAAAGAATAATAAGAAATCAGAATTAATTTACTCAGCCTACAGATTATTCGCATCCTTTCTAGAACCCATAAGACTGTAGGAGGGTTGGTATTAGGCTCTGATGTCAAGGAGAAATCTGTGTTCATATGGGTAGAATGATTAATTATCTATGAATTATAAACCAATTATGTTTTATGTGGCAAACCCACAGTTTTTACACTAACAAGGCATGCTCAACCATGCATCTGCAATAGGCCACTAAAACATACAAGTAAATCTGAAAAACACAAGAATGACAATTATTCAATGTGACCACAATAGGCAGAGGTACAAAGAAGACCAAACACCTCCCCCCCCCCAAGTCTGTCTTTAGGTTCCAAGAATGAATGTCTTTAGTGGTAAATAGAGGAATGAGATGCATAGCTAAGCTGTCACAGAGGAAGTATGACTATCTCAGTCATTATGAACTCAGGTCCAGTCTCTCCTACAGGGTGGGCTGATAATGTTATCAAAAATGTATGCACTGTCAAATTGGATTCAGGCTGTGGTCTTGGTGGGCACTGGGATACACCCATTTTCTTTACTCATCCTGAGATGTCTGGAGAATTATTTTATATTTCTTTTTTATTGATTCCTTGGGAATTCCACATCATGCACCCCAATCCCACTCATGTCCAAATCCCCCTGTATCTGCCACTCACTCTTGCACTCTCCTCACCAAAGGAAAGCTAAAAATATTAAAACTAAAAATAAGAAACATAATATTAAAAAGGAGAGAAGGAAAAACACTTCATTCCCCTGTCTTTCCCACCTCTCCTTTACCTCTTCCTTCATCCTAGTGTAAGTGTGAGCTGCTGTATCATGCACTATATCCTGTTGTTCAAACAGCTTTACTTGCAAATATTCACTGTGTAAAGAATTGTTGGTCAGGTTTGAGACCTCCGTCTTTGGCACACCATCAACACTGGACCCCACATACATTCATCTTCATTATCCTGCTGTTGCCAAGTCGTAGTGATCCTATAGTGAGGGTTTCACAGATTCAGTCTCTTCCCACATCCCTCAGGTCAGGGATGGGGTAGATATTATGGAATGGGAACTCCAGACCCTGTATATGTGCCTTGGTGGCAGTTGTGTTGTAGCTGGAGTGTATCTCTACATCTCCTGCCAAGCACTGGCAGTCCTGCAGCCCAATTATAAAATAAACACATAGACTCATATATTATTTAAACTCTTTGTTCTAATGGCTCAGGTTTCTAGCTATCTAGTTCTTACATTTTAAATTAACCCATTTCTAATAATCTATACCGTGCCACATGGCTCATGACTTACCAATATCTACATGATGGTACTCATGGAGGTAGCTGGCAGTGCCTCCTGACTCAGCTGTCCTGTTCCCAGAATTCTCTTCTTCTCTGCTTGCCACACCTGTACTTCCTGCCTGACTACTGGGCAATTAGCATTTTATTTATACAGAGCAATATCCACAGCACTTCACCTTTTCTTTTTTTCAAAAAGGAAGGTTGTAATTTTCACATAGTAAAATTACATATAAAAGAACAATTATCAAGCAAGAATTACAGTTATATTATCTAGTCTATTTATAGTATCTATTCTATTTGTATTTGGCAAAATTAAAGAACATATCCTATCCTATATTTGTGAGTCTAAGGTTTCATATCTAACTTATCTTTTATCATAACTAAGGAAAATTATAACTATCTAGTCTTCAACAGCATCAAAGACCTCAGAAGGTTATAATATTACCTGAGAAATGGGAGAAGGATGCAAGCAATTTTTGAGAGTCTTGCAAGAGTAGACAGAGACAGCTGGCAGCCTGGACAGTCATTCAAAGTTCTTTCGTAAAGTTTGGGCATCTGTCTTCAGCCCACAGGTGTAGAGTCTCTCAGTCACTTTTCTCTGTGTCCTGTAGAATGTCTGGCAGTTTCTTATGTGTAGCAGGAACCTGAAGGACCATTTTGCAGAGCAAAGTTCAGTGGTCACCTTCCTATGAGTCCTACATGTCCAGTTGATCAAGCATTCCAGGTAAGAAGTTTCTTGTACTAATGGATATTTTTGCCATGAAGAAGATAAACTCGATATATAGCGTCTTTGATGCCCATCCTACTCTCTGAAGTAAATATGTGCTTCCAGGAGCAGACATGTCTCATTGTCCAGGAAAGTCCAAATTTTTAAAACATTTTAAGTGTCTTTGAAGTGTTTAAAGATTACCTACTTAATTGAATTATATCTGTGTATACCTAGAAAACATGACTATAGGTTTGACTATCATAGAAGACTAATTATTAATCTGTATTTCTTAATCATCCATTACAATCTAAATGAGTTACATAATCATAATACCTCAAATGAGAATAGAAATATACATGCAGTACAACAAAATTAATTTTAAACTTGTATCAATAAACTAAAATCCATAGCAATGTAAAATATTTTAAACAGGTTGTTCTTTAAAAGTAGATTCAATAATCTACCCTTTCATCCTATCATATCTATATCATATCCCCTTTTCTTCTTTAGAAAGAGATCACATTTATAATCAACCTGATTTAAATAAAAATATTGGTTTTTCTCTGTCCCACACCAGAGGGCTCTTCTGATATGGGACACAAGAATCTCTTAACCTTTTTTTAGCCATATGTTTGGGTTTAGAAAATGAGTGAGCTAATTCAATCTCCAAAAGCCAGCTTGGTATATTTGGAAATTTGGGCGTAGCTTCTCTTACTACTTCCTGCTAGAGGTGGGTGCTGTATGTTATGGGGACACAAAGAAAATTTTAGGCTTATGGGGTAGTATGTGAGGGTGTGTTGTCTGAGTTAGTTGCTTTAAAACCGTTCTGGATGTTGGATCATCTGGGCCATGGTGTCATCAGTTTTGTCTGGTCAAACCTGATATATCTTAATCTGGAAAAAATCCATATCATCTTTATTTCTGTGTAAACAAAAGCAGAGCCTCCTTTCCAAAGCAATATATCCCTAGATCCAAATTTTGAAGTCAAGGTATCTTTAAAATATACATATTGACTTAACTCAACTTCTTTTACGAACAAATGTTTTTCTGCCGCTAAAAATCCCAAAGACAACACTATCAAGAGTCTCTGTGTACTATCTGTCTTTATGTGGCTTATATTTTATACTACCTGTATTGTGTCCTTAAAGTCTTTATTTTAAAAAATTATCTATTTCCTTATATAACTGCATATATTCTATTTTCTCTCTCTTCCAAGCCTATGTACATTTTTACACACATTGTAAATCATTTAAAGTCTTGTTTCATCTGAATCTGCCTTATTGTGTAACTATTGCTTTAAACTGCAGCATTCTAAGGCTGAAACAGTGCTGTGGCTGCTAGCTCCACCCACCTCAGCCTCCCAACATAGCAGTGGTACATTTACCACCAGCTCTGCGAGCCATCAACTCTTAGAAACAGTGGATTTATGCTTTTATCAAAGCAGCATGTAGTCCAGAAAGCTCTTTTTTTTTAACTAACAAAAACTATATCCAATACACAGCATAGTGCACAGCGTGGAGATACCTCTGTGTAACATAGTCTATGTCAAGCCAACAAGCACGCCATAAACCCACCATAGAGTAGCTCAAACACACAGGTTTCTGTTTACTTGAGAGAGACAACTAGGAAGCTGCTTTTAGCTCTGCTTTAGAATCTTTCTTCTCAGGTTTTAGGTGGAAACTCTTGCCAACCCCTTGGGTGCCATTTGTAGCTAGAGAGTTTCTCTCCAGCTCCTGCCAAGCCCCAGCAGTCCCACAGTCCAATTATAAAATAAACACATAGACACTTATATTATTTAAACTGTTTGGCTTAATAGCTCAGGCTTCTAGCTATCTAGTTCTTCCATCTTAAATTAATCCATTTCTATAAATCTATGTTGCCACATGGCTTGTGGCTTACCAGTATCTTACATGTTGGTGCTAATGGAGGCAGCTGGCAGTGTCTCTTGACTCAGTATTCCTTTTCCCGGAATTTTCTTCTCTGCTTGTCCTGCCTATACTTCCTGCCTGGCTACTGGCCAATCAGCATTTTATTTATACAGAGCGATATCCACAGCTGAATTTCCACAGGCTGGGCAGTGGTGGCACTCAGGAGGCAGTGCCAGGCAGATCTCTGTGAGTTCATGGCCAGCTTGGTATACAGAGTGATATTCACAACATTGTGTTGTTCAGACCAGGTCCCTAGGACCACTCCTCTAAGGTCAGGAGCAATGCAAGTAGTAAGGAGTGAGTGAACCTTCTCAAGTGAGGGATCCAGTTCTCCTATTAGGGATGAGATCACGTTTCCATGCTCTGGTCATTGGGATCTATTATCCCACAACTAGAGAGGTTCAGGGTCAGCTCTTCTGTTGGGAAAATGCAAGGTGGGGGGTAGGGAGGAGCAGGGTATTCTGGAGCAGTGAGGGTTGGGCCACCTCAGCAGGGCTCATGAACTTCACCACATGGTTCAACACATGGTTTACATGGTTGACTAGGGTAACACAGGTAATGGACATCCACGCAGACTCCAGCTGCTCTAGGACCACAGACTCAGACAGGATCAGTGGCAGCAGTTTGGAGTCTGATGACACCATGACCTCAGGTGGTAGTGTAGGGCTCTCAGATCTAGATGGGCCCAGCAGCAGCGTAGTCTCTGTGTTTCAACCTGGCCCCATGTGGCAGTTCAGACCCTGGGCTATCAAGCTACACAATGTTAACAAGAGTCACAGACCCCAACACAGACTTTGGCTATGGCGGAGTCACAGATGTCTAGGGACATTCTAATTCCTTGAGGATTCTTGTCTCAATAGTTGAAAGCAAAATGAAAAGATGTTAATGTCTCCTAAAAATACCATCATCCTAGTCAAGGTATTTTTTAGGATGATTTATAAAGAAAAGATAGTTGACAGCACCCACATTAGTATAATTAAAAACATTATAAAATACTCTGGCTCTGAAACTTAATCAACTCCATAAATCACCTCCCAGAAATGCTAAAACAAGAAAATCTGGTTTAGGGGCTAAAGAGATGGCCCAATGGCCAAGAGCACCTGCTCATCTTACAGAGAACCTGAGTTCATGTCCCAGCATCCACCCAATAGTTCACAACCATTTGTAACTGAAACTTCAGGCATCCAGCATGCCTTCACGAACTGTGGGCATCAAGCAGTCCTTTAAGTTTTGTTTCAACATCATCCTTTAAACATAACAGACCTGCTATGGGATGTTCTGTATGGCAAATGTGTTGCTCTGATTGGTCAATAAATAAAATACTGATTGGCCAGTGGCTAGGCAGGAAGTACAGGTGGGACTAACAGAAAAGAGAAAAGAAAGAACAGGAAGGCAGAAGGAGTCACTGCCAGCCAATGACAGGAAAATCAGCATGTAAAGATGCAGGTAAGCCACAAGCCACGTGGCAAGGTATAGATTTATGGAAATGGATTAATTTAAGCTATAAAAACAGTTAGCAAGAAGTCTGCCACGGCCATACAGTTTGTAAGCAATGTAAGTCTCTGTGTTTCCTTGGTTGGGTCTGAGCAGCTGTGGGACTGGCAGGTGACAAAGATTTGTCCTGACTGTGGGCAAGGCAGGAGAACTCTAGTTACACAGACCCCTCTCCCATGATCATGTAGATGTCACTCACACTCCCATGGTTGACTCCCTCATTGATATGTACTTCACAGCTGGCAATGACTAGGTAGTGCCCTGTTCCTTAAGTACTTCATTTTCAATGAACCCTCATGCTTAAATCTGTGTTAAAAATCTCTTTTAAAGCCGATTGGTGGTGGAATTCACATTTAATCCCAGGACTCAGGAGGCAGAGGCGGGCAGATCTTTGTGAGTTCAAGGCCAGCCTGGTCTACAGAGCAAGATCTAGGGAAGGCACAAAGCTATACAGAGAAACCCTGTCTCAAAAAACCAAAGGGAAAAAAAATCTCTTTAGAGTAAAGTCTGACCCCAGGCTGGATCAACCTAAAATTCCTGACCAAAGTAAACTCAAAGAACTTGGTTAGACAGATTTGTGTGCAGAATTGATATTGTATGGTGGAGGCTTCTGTGTACCTCTGTCAGCTTTGGGGAATCTACTGGGATGCCTTTGAAGAATTTGAAGGGGTGTTTTTTTCTATTTTTCTCACTTGTCTTCCCAGCATTGTGTTTTCTGACTTCTATTCTCTTGAAACTAAAATATTTTTGAATGTTATTATTTTATATTAATTAGTTAGTTAAGTAATTTATTTTATGTGTATAGGTGTCAGTTTTGTATAAAAACATGTGCACCATGGGTGTGAGCCCCAAGCCTTCAAGAAAAGAGTTTTTCCTTAGAAGAGAAAAATACATCAAAAATCCTGGTACCACATTTCCAGGTAGATGTGTATCCTCATTTTTATGCTGGGAATTGAACCTAACTTCTAATGTCACATTGACAGCTTGGTTTTTGGATCTCAATATTTTCTGCAGGTAAGTATCTATTTCCCATTTTAATACAGAAACCTTACTGTGGGGTGGTGCACTGAGAAAGAATCTTCCATAATGATCAGTGGTTATTTGAATAAGAATGGCCCCCATAGTCTCATATATTTGAAGGCTTCAGGGACAAGAGAGTGGCAGTATTTGAAAGGAATAGAAGTGTGGCTTGTGGAAAAATGTATGTCACTGGGAATGAGCTATGAGGTTTCAAAATTCCTTGCCAATCACAGTGTGTGTGTGTGTGTGTGTGTGTGTGTGTGTGTGTGTATCTGCAGATCAGAATATAGAACTCTAAGTAACTTCTCCAGCAACATATCTAAATGTGAGCTGCCAACACAATATATACAACACATCAGTGAGACTATTTCCAGACAAATCTAGTTTGTGTTAATTTGACAGTTAAAGCTATCTGTCTGTCACCTATCAGTCCATCTTCTCTGGAACATTTCTGTGTCTATCTAGCCACTAATCCAAATACATACCTATCATCTACCTATTATTATCATTCTACCTATCTATATACACACATAATTAAATGCATAATGAAACATACTGAGCCCACTTAGTTGCTCATCCATCAGTTTTTAAGGCCTGACCACTTTTAATTGGATAAAGTGCTATGGGGCTAATTGCAGGGGAAATGTAATTCTTTCTCTCCCTCTCTCTCCAACCACTAATTGTCTATCTCCCTTATTCATTTTAAGTTGAATTTGTATGAAATTTCACCCCATCCACACTGGCATCTTAACTAGGTCTCACATTACTAAGATCTTGTTTAGGCAACCATATTGTTGAGATTTCAATGGTGCAACTACCCTGTTATAAGGAGAAGATGCAACCTCAGAGCAGTTGTCCTGGTCATCTTTCTCATATAATCTTATGATCATTCTGCTCTCTATACTGTGTGATTTCCTAAGCCTTGGATGTATGGATTATATTGTAGATGCATTATTTGGGATGGGAATTCCAAGTTCACTTGTATTTATGCATTTAGTCACATACACAAAAATACATATATTTATGTGTGTGTGTGACAATAACAATTAAAGAAAGGCAATAAGTTTTAGACAGAGTAGGAAGACAGAAGAGGAGCTAAAGTGGGTTGGTGATGGGATTTATGTAAATAGACTATTCACAGATAAAAATCCCATTCTCTAGCTAATAAGATCAGTTAGGTAGACAATTATAGGTTTCCTGAAAATATAAGTGGCACTATTGCATCTTTAGGGCTTTTTATGCCATTGTGATTATTGGGGTGTCTCATTGGTTTTATAGATAGGTAGGACTACTGGTTGTTTTTCTCACTTGAACAGTTTCATATTCTAATATAGTTACACCATTGACCCCTACATTCTCCTCTTTCGAACCTCTTATACCTCCTAACTACTTTTCACATTCACAGACTTCTGTCGTTATTGTTACATATATAAACATATATGTCTATATAAATGTATAAAAGATGCAAACCGAGTCTCTTTTATACTGTTGGGTGTATATGATTTCAGGGATGATCACCTGGTACTGGACAACCACTGAGAGATCTCATCTCTGAGACAATTATTCCACTGTCAGGACTATTTGCCTGCAGTTCTTTGTATATTAAAAAGTGATTTTAAATCAACCCCACTCAGAAAAAATATGTTGGAGATCAGTGTGTATTAATCCCACCACTGAATGTCATATGGTTATGGACGATGTTTCTACTCATGACAATGGGTGGGGTTGGCCCCATGAGATACATACATGCACACACCCTACCCTCTACCCACTTCCAAATTACCATGGCTAATGTTGTCATTTTTTCTCCCTTATTTCAGCCTCAATGAAAATCTTATGTGTTTAATAACAACTCAGAACCATAGAAGACTCTGGTGTATGAGGTTTTTAATTTCTTCAATAAAACATTAATTTGTATTCTAATGAGGAAATAAAGAGTGTGGTTTGGATAATGGGAAGCTAGGGAGGATCTGGGAGGAGTTGTGAAAGGGTAAATTGTAATCAGAGTATATCTATATCTCTCTCTCTCTATATATATATACTCTGTATATATGTATATATACTCTGTATATATGTATATTATATATATATATATATATATATATATATATATATATATATATAGCCAGTTCAAATACATGCATATAAGAATCCATCATCTCACAGACACTGTACACTGTGTGTTCCTTAAGATATTTTTGAAATTTTCTGAAATAAATCACACAGAAAAAAAGATAATATCTGGTATCCTAAGGAACTTTATAAGCTTCTGTCTGCTAGGTTTAAAATTTACAAAATATTCTACTTGAGGCCGGGTTGATGAAGGCAGTCACTATTTTGGCTCCTGGTAGAATCCACTTCATAATGCACATTAGGTACTTCATTGAAAACACTTTTGCAATATGTGTAATCAAGGCATTTAATAATAGATGAAGCCAGTAATGATTTTCGATAATAGGAGCATGTGCAGAAGCTCCATAGTGACAACTATGAATACTTGGTGTTTACACGGTTGAACTGGCCTCAAAATTTAATTCCAACGAGTCAAGAATAGTGAATAATACCATGTTTCTACTTCCAGGCTCAATGCTCACATTTAGGGCATGATCTGTGAAGTGCAACAAAAAAGGCAAAATTTAAAAATACTATTGGAGTTCCTTCATATTTTCTGTAAGAATTTACATTGCTGAGAAAGAAACAAGAATCTTTGTGATTTTCTCTGATCAGATGAATTTATAGAAACTGACTTACGTGCATGATAGACATTTTCAATATTTTGAATGGTGATTTTATAGTGACATGTCAGGTTCACATATTCTTTCCTCATTTCTTCAGTGATATTTGTTCCTATTGCTGCATTTTATTAAGGAAAAGTCAGAAGAGACCATGCCAAGTCCAGAATTGTCTCTCTTTCCCCCCCACTTCTTTCTCTCTCTCTGCCTACGGCTCAGGATATAGAATTCTATACTTCTTCTCCAGCACCTTGTCTGCTGTGAGCTGCCAAGTTCCCCATCTTGAATATAGTGAACTAAACTTGTGAAACTGTAACAAGCTCCCAATTAAATGCCTTCTTTTACAAGAGTTTCTGTAATCATGATGTCTCTTCACAAGAATAGAACAGTCAGGTTCCCAGACTGCATTTTTAAAATTATACTCTCAGTATCTTAATTTTCAGAGCAACTTAAATACTAAGTAAATATCTTCATTACATAGATACATCTACTCTTGGAATATATTCATAGACTCTTAAGAGCAGCAAGTTCATTCCTGACATTCATAAACTGGATACTAAATGAGGACTCTAGTGTATTGTATTTTAGAAAGTGAGAATCAGCATAATCTGTCACAGTGAAGAATTTAAGAAAGATGAGTGGAAAACCTTGTTCTCACCACTCTCCATTTCACTACTTGGAGCAGAAGAGTAAACAAATATTCCTGAGACACATCATGGAGGTCTCTCATTTGTACTGAGGTGAAAAGGTGAAATCTGTCTGTAGCTGAACGTTTTTCTGTGTCTTGCCTGGTCTGCAGTTAGGACAAATCTCTCTCACCTGCCAGTCCCACAGTCACTCAGGCCCAACTAAACACACAGAGGCTTATGTTATTTATAAATAAAATAAAAGGCCAATTTTCAGTTAACTTTTTCTTCAAACTGATCTCATCTCTAAATATCACAATTCCAGCTTGAAAATTTTACTGCCAACCAAGATATGTGGAAAAGGTTCAATCATGATCATATGGTGCACAGTGGTTTTATTATTTGCTTGACAAATAATAGCAAGAAACAAAATATTAAAGCAAGTGTTATCAGTGAGGACTGGTTCCTTGACCTGACCTCTTCTAAAACTCAGAAGGGAGAAAATACCATGAGGATGGAAGTGTTAACAGTGTTGCAAAGTTTAACTGAACTTGAAAAACCTGGTCATTCATGAGGAGCATCTTCTCTATGGGACAGATGATGGGTGATGTCGCTCTGTATGCTGTGAATGTGTTGCTCTGATTGGTTGATAAACAAAATGCTGATTGGCCAGTAGCCATACAGGAAGCATAATCAGGATAAGCAGACAAGGAGAATTTTGAAAACAGGAAGGCTGAGTCAGGAGTCGCCAGCTAGACACAGAGGAATCAAGATGTGAAGGCAGAACTGAGAAAAGGTACCAAGCCACTTGACTAAACATAAATAAGAATTATTGGTTAATTTAAGTGTAAGAGCTAGTCAATAGTTAGCCTGACCTAATGTCCATCCAGCAGTTATAAATAACATAAGCCTCTGTGTGTTTAGTTGGGTGTGATTGGCTGTGGGACTGGTGGGTGAGAGAGATTTGTCCTAACTGCAGACCAGGCAAGACACAGAAAAACGTTCAGCTACAGACAGATTTCACCTTGTCGAGTGCAATGTGGACTTCAAGGAATGGACATTAAGGTTCTAACTCTTTAGAAACCCCACAGAACACAATGTCAACCACCTATTAGAATGCACATATGGGTACAATAGAGGAGCACATGTCATGGTGTCAGCCAAATGTTCTCTGTTTGGTGCTGAGACCTGTTCCACAATAATAATTCAGGCTTACTTCTCTAAACACATTTCACATTCCATGGATGAGAGGATCTTATATCCCAAGGTGAAATGTAGTGTTCTTTGTGTAGATCAACAGAGCACCAAACCGTGATCTATATGTTTATGTTCAAAGTATTTGACAAAAGGTATGGTCATTCCCATGCATAGCTGCTCACAGTAATAGGAATTAATGACAGTTGATTCTGGACCACAGAAAGGGCATTTGAACCCCCATTTAGTTCACAGGAAATGTGGTGGCAGAAATGTGAGTGTTCCCACAGGCTCAGATGTTTGATCATTAGGTCCCTAGTACCTGGGAATGTTGGGATGAGTGACACTTGATACTGGGACTTCCTGGGAAATGTGAATGACATGTATATCACATGTAAATCTTATGAGAGATGTAGTGTGTATTTTTTTCTGGAGAAAGTAAGGCAATGGGTGTGAGATCTGAAATTTTGTACCTTGTCCATCACCAAAAATATTCCCCTTTGGACTCTGCTGTGCAATGTACTAATCTTCAGAGGAGGACAGAATAATTTATAAACTTGTGGCCCGAAGTATTTTTCTATCTTTCTAACCTATCTTTGTGGGATTAAAATTTACCACAACGGTAGAAGACACTGATACATGCAGAAAATTCGTCAGCTACCTGATCCACATAAAACTGCATAATGTAAAGCACAATAATTGCCAAGGCTGAACTAAGATTTGTGAACTAAAGTTCATGGGAAAATACAGAGCCTACACTAAATAGTCAGCAAATGGTAATTGGTTATCAGAAGTTTGAAGTGTTTGTTTTTGGTCCAAAACATTCGAATTTTCTTGGGATAACATTGGCTCATTTAGGAACCATAGTCATATTTTTTGACTATCATGTGAATTTTTTGAAATGTATGAATTTCACAAACTCTTCCTTTATCCTTCAATGAATAATTCATATATATGCATGTCTCATATGGACATCTGGAACAAATAACAGCTGAAAACAAAATTAAAATAAATTTAAAATATTTCTGAAATTTTATATCTATTTTCTCTCAATAATATTTTATAGAAATAAATGGGACACAGTGTAACAATTGAGAGAATAAATAAAGGACTTTGTAGGAAGAACAAAAGTTAAGTTGAAAGGATTAAACTCTCTAAACCAAAAGGGATTAATAGTAAAATTTCCTCAGTTATAATGCACCTGGTAATTTTCATCATCAAAAGATTCTGTATTGAATTTTACCAGGAATGTAGAATAATGTAGAATATGGAATTCAAATTGGCCAGTATTATTCTTATTGCAGTATGTTTTTACAGTAACATCATTTCTTTCATGTTACATGTATTTCCAACTATTTTTAATTATCCTTGTCTGGGGAGCAATAATTTTGTGTTTTGGTGCTTTTATATTACATGTTCATGCATGCTGAATTATTCCATCATCATATAGACTAGGTTTAAATTATTAAGTGTTTACATATCTTTACTAATGAGTAAACATCTTCCGTGATCTGCTTGAGAGGCTGGGAAGGTCTTTTTTCCATGTTATGACTAAGATGCATACCATGCACTTTGACCTCTATGGTTTTCAAGTTTGACTCAATGTATTTAATCATATTTGGAGGCATGTTAGTAGACATGACAGCATTATTGAGGAAAAGTTTGATAAAATCATAGGAGAAATAAATTATTTCATATACTACATGAAAAGATTAACTAATTCCTAATTGTGAATAATTTATTTCCAACAGTAGAGAGATATTCAAAAAATTCAGATTTCCATGTTCATTTAAATTAAAGTGATTTATAAGACACAAAGTTTTATTAATTTTGAATATTTGTAAGTAATGTCACTTATTATCCTCACAGAATCACTTACATATTAATAGCATTTATTTTTTACATTAATAAGAGTATATGATTATCTTATTTGAACTGATAAAAGCAGTAGAGGAATTCATTCATACACATTTGAAAATTACTGGCCTCTCACATCAACTATGAACCAAGGAAATGCCTCATAGGCTTTGCCACAACCCAATTTCGTGGAGAATTCTCCTATTTTGATGTTTCCTCTTCCCAGATGACTTGAGCTTTTGTCAAGTAGACAAAACCTAACCAGGACTTGCACTTTTGGATACATTTTTCTCAATATTGTTAGTTTTGTGGCTCACAAGGTTCACAGCTTGAAAAATCACATAGGAAAACTTAGGGCTGTATATGCTTCCTGTAATATAGACAGATATCCATAATTTAAGATTTGAAATGGAGTTATTGTGTATAGGACAACAATGCCCCATGAGACACTACAGGCTAACAAATTTAAAGCTGAGTGACAGGAGTGGGAGCCTTTGATCTCAATGGACTAGGTCTTCCATAATAATTAAGACATGCACAAATGCCAATCTAATATATACAATCCTTCAGACAAATCTAGCTGGTGTCAAGTTGACAGTTAAAGCAATCTGTCATCTATCAGTCTATCTATCTATCATCTATCTATCTATCTATCTATCTATCTATCATCTATCTATCTATCTATCTATCTATCTATCTATCTATATATCTACCGTCTGTCTATCTATATATTGATGTATCTACCTACCTGTATGTCTTCTATCAATCTTCTTTGGAATATCTATCTTATATCTATTCATTTATCTACCTACCTAGTTTTCATCTATCTATTATCTACAATTCTATCTATCTTCACACATACACACACAAATGCAAACCCATGATTAACTACATAAATGCAACTAATGGGTCTATTCAGTATTGCTCATACATCTGTTTTTAAGACTGACCACCTTTTATAGGATAAAGAGTTATGTGGCTCATTGTTGGGGAAAAGTAATTCTCTCTCTCTCTCTCTCTCTCTCTTTCATCCTTCATCAGTCATTAATTGGCTTCCTCTCATTCTCATGTAAGGCAAAGTCTTATGAAATTTCCCAAGTAGACATTGACATGGCAACTAGGCCTCACATTACAAAGTCTTGTATAGGCAACCATATTGTTGAGATTCATTGGTGCAACTTTCCTGACATATGAAAAGATGCAACCTCAGAGCAAGTGTCCTGGTCATTTTTCTCCTATGATCATTCTGCTATCTATTCTGTGGAATTTCTGAGCCTTAGATGTAAGGATTGTGTTGTAGACATATAATCTTGTATTTATAGATTTAGTCACACACAAACATATATTTAATGTGTGTATATATTTGAAAATACCAATTAAAGATGAGGCAATGAATTTGAGATGGGTTGAGAGACAGAGGACGAGCTGAAGTGGGTTGGGCATGGGAAATATGTAAATAGACTATTCACATATAAAATCCAACTAATTAGAATGAAAAAAAAAAAAACAGCTGTTGGCTTCCCCAAAATATAAGTGGCACTACTGCACCTTAACGATTTTTTTTTTTTTTTTTTGCATTGTGATCATGGTGGTGTCTCATTGGCTTTAGAGCTGGGTAGGACAATTGATTGTTTTTCTCATTTGAACACTTAAATAGCACCTTAGGATACTATGTGAGCCAGATCTTAGTGAAGAAGCTTCTGGGAAAGTTCCAGTGAGATGCCTCCAGGTCCTGTGTACAATGTGTTCTCTGAAAGAGTTTCAGATTTAAGTTCATACTCTAGGAATCAGGATGTAGCCCTTATGTAATTTTCCAGCTCCAGGACTGCTGGCATGCTTTCTATCTTGATGATAACAGACTAAATCTCAAAAACTAGAAACAAATCTCCAATATAACATTTTCTCTAATAATACTTGCCATGGTCATGGTGTCTCTTCACAGCAATAGAACAGTGTATATGAAAAGCCAGTCAATATGAAAAGACAATGAAGAAGCAGTTTGAAAAATCTCATCACAATAAACTGAAGAATCTATGAGGAAGTTGCAAATTTCTACACATTTGGCAATGTCTATTTTTATGAAAGGGGGATTATATATTATTTTTAAATTTTCCAAAAGGTGTACAGTATAGCTTTGTCATATCTACCCTAACCCTCTCCCTCCAGCTTCCCAAATATCTCCCATCTTTGTCTCAACATCAGGTTTTTGTTTTGTTTTGTTTGTTTATCACCCATTAAATCCAATTGGAGTTTCCCACTTGTGTTCATATGTGAGCTCATCTACCTGGCTATAGCAACTTATCCCAATTGCTGTTGCCCTCAGTGAAAAGTTAACCTTGTACCTCCTGCAGTAATCTTGTCCTGCAGTCATGTCATAATTATTAGTCTTCCTCATTAAACATTTGCCATGGCAACCTGAATCCACAAAGCCAACCAAGACACAGGAGTATAAACAAGGTAGGCCCCTGATTAGTGTTCTAATCGGGCTTCTGTGCAGGGGCCATGGCAAGCTCCAGCAAAGAGAAGATTCTGCTTTCAGCTGTTGTTCTCAGCCTGGTTTCTACTGATGGGGGTTTGTCACTCATATTAGAACTGCTGAAGTAGAATCCTGGACTGATGTGATGGGAAATAAATACTGCACCCATGGTATGGTGAAAATTCTGTACTTCCATTTATGTTGCTTAGTCTAGGTTATATCCAGAACCACAATTTTAAGCAGGAATATCTTCCTATACCCGTGTTTAAGCAATAATAACCTCATTTCACCTCTGGTTTTGTTGTTGTTTGTTGTTTTTACTTTTGTTTTTGTTTTTGTTTTACTTTTTTGTTTCTCTTACTTTCAGATTGGATTCAAGCTATAAAAAGAGTTTAAAGATCAGAGGGAGACTGGAATTTTCAAAGTGCCAAAGGGCATTGACTCATCTGTTCCCAAATTGTCAATTTGGTTGATTATTTCCCTTTGTAGGATTTGGAGAATAGAGCCATGTATTGCTCATGAATGGGGAAATTGTGTTCTCTACTGGCCAAACTAGATGCATTGACTAAGCCTGAGGTTGCTGAAGGAAAGGAAAGGCAACTGACCTTCCTTTTTGTCTGGGGTTTGTTTCTTTCATACAAGAATTCTCAATGTAAGCAAAGAAAAGAAACACAGTGCAGTAAGAGGACTCCAAACACAGCCGCATATTTGCAGGGTGAATATCAAATCAGAAGTTTTATATATGATAGGAAAGATTTTTATAGCTGGACTCACAAATTTAGGCACACCCTCATTCTAGAGATGTCTGGATATTTGGAAGACCTCATGATCACTAGATTGCTACCTCAAATATTTTTTCACTGGTGATCCACATTTTTTATTTCTGGAACTTTCCAGACTCTGTGTTTCAGCTTAATTTACTTTGAAAACTTCCTGTAATGAACAAACAACAAAATCCTTTTCTGTTTTTGTTTTTTAAGAATATTTTTAATTCTAAGGAGAAAATGCTTATGGTACATGTCTTAGTCAAAGTTCTACTGCTGTGAAGAGACACCATGACCACACCAACTCTCATATAGGAAAGCATTTCATTGGGACTTACTTGCTTACAGATTCAGAGGTTTTGTCCATTATCAGCATGGTGGGAAGATTGGCCACTTGCAGGCATAGTGTGGGAGAAGGAGGGGAAAGTTCTACATCCTGACTCTCAGGTAAAAGAGACACTGGGATTAGCTTGAGCATTTGATACCCCAAAATCACACCCCCCAGTGACACACTTCCTCCATCAAGGCCACATGTACTACAACAAGGGAAGCCCTCTAATCCCTCTCAAGTAGCATCTTTCCCTAATGATCAAGCATTCAAATATATGAGCCTATGGGGCTATTCCTATTAAAATCACCATAGTATAATTATATGTTAATGTACAGATATATAACATATTTAATATATATTTATATTAATATACAAATATCAAACTATATTTAAATATATTATATATTCATATAAATAATTGATCAAGTAATAATTATATGTATTAGTCATACAACTATAAACATATAAAATATATATTAAACATAAATATACTTTATATAAGTATATACAAAATATATTTAAATATAGTTACATTGACCCCCACACTCTCCTCTTTCCAACCCCTCATACACCCCTTACTTTTTTTCACAGACTTCTTTAATTATTATTGTTATATACATAAATATATATGTCTACATAAACATATAAACGTTGTATGTTGAGTCTGTTTTGTGCTGTGTGGGTGTATATGATTTCAGGGCTGATCACCTGGTACTGGATAATCAATGAGAGAATTCATTCCTGAGGCAGATAATTTTCTGCTCTCAGGACACTTCATTTACCTATAGTTTTTTAATACTAAAATATGATTTAAAATCAACAACACTCAGGAAAAAATCCAGGACTGTAAATGTGAATTATTAACATCAGTGCTGAATGGCATAGGGTTAGGTACACTGTTTCTGTTCATGGCAATGGGTGGTGTGAGTCCTGTGAGATGCACACACACACCCTAGCCACCACACACCTTCAAGTTACCATGGCTAATGATGTTGTCATTTTCCCTCTCTTATTTCAGCCTCAACCGAAATCCTATGTGTCTTATAACAACTCACATCCAGAGAACACTTTGGTGTATGAAGTTTTTATGTCTTTAATAAAACATGGATTTGTATTCTAATGAGGAAGAAACAGAATGGGTGTGGATGTGTGTTGTTGAGGAGGTGGGGTTCTCTGGGAGTGTTGGGGGAGGGGAAATGGTATTCATAATATATTGTATGAAAAATCTACTTTCAATGAACTTTTTTAAACAATTGATGAAATTCTCAGAATTTCCTCACAATATAGGGCATGTGTCTTCCACAAGCAGCATCTGATGTCTACTGATGACATCCTGACTCTTGTATGTGTGTATATTAGACCATGGGAGTTGTTTGTAGAGATATATGTGTATCCAAGCACTTAAGTGTGTAAAAGAATTTTTCTCATCACCCTACACCCTATTCTTGAGACAGGTCCCCCTGTACCTGACTGACAGGTGTACTTTGGCTGTTGCTATGGTTAAAAGCACAGTTTCCAGCTTTCTCTATCTAGTGCTGGGAAGGATGATACACATTTGATATTGCAAGACTTTTTGTGAGTGGTGACAACTGATTTTTATTTCTTTTATTTTTAATATTAAAGAATAATTATATCAGTTTTTCCTCCCTTCATATCCTCTATATGTCTCCTCTGATCTTTCTCAATTAATTGGTGTAGCATGGGTTTATGTTTGTGCAATTTAAAGCACATTGTGAAACAATTCTACCGTTAAGTTTAATAAAGGCAATATTTTCAATTATTGTTGCTGCATGCATATATAGGTATATATTCATGTATATACTTGATTTCTATACAGTTCAGAAGTGTACAAATGAGAATTCGTCATCCCATGGACACTGTACATGTGTGTTCCTTTTAGATATTTTTGAAAAATTTCTGAAAAAAAAACACAGAAAACAAAATACCTGATATGCCTAGGAACTTTATAAATTTCTAGCTGCTAATGTTCAAAATTCCCATTAATGATGAAATGAGCCACTATTTCAACTCCTGGTAGTATCCAGGGTATGATGCACATTAGGTACTTTATTGAAAACATTTTTGCAATACATGAAATCAATGCATTTAATCATGCATGAAGCCAGTAAAGATTTTTGGTAACAAGAGGGTGTGCAGAAGTTCAAGAATAACAACTATAAATACTTTGTGTTTAACTGATTGAATCAACCTCAAAATTGTATTCCAATGATCAAGAACGGGGCATAATATCCTGTTTCTGTACGTGGGGTCAACGTTCCCAATTAGGGCAAGCATCTGTGAGGTGCAACAAAAAAAAGTTAATAATATAATTGGATTTCTTCATATTTCCTGTAAAGATTTTACATTGCTGAGGTGAAAATAAGAATCTGTGATTTGCCCTAATTTCAGGCCAGTTTACAGAAACTGACTTACCTGCTTCATAGACATTTTTAATATTTTCAATAGGGATTTCATAGCTACGAGTCAGGTTCACATAATCTTTCCACATTTCTTCAGTGATATTTGTTCCTGTTGCTGCAATTCATGGAGAAAATAGAAGGGATGTTCCTTATAATCACACCTAAGTGTTGATTTCATCAAATTGTCATCAGTTGGGAAATCCAGCTATCTCATCATTAAGGGATAGATGGATGATGATGCCTGTCAGTTACATTATTCTGAAGTTGGGTCAAACATTTTTCCTGCAGATAAATAAGTAAATAAATTTCTACCTCATCATATCTACGATACTCATTTAAAAATCAAGACTATTAAAATTATTGTTAAAATTATTACCCTGTACATTTCAACTTGAGTTTCACACAATTGGGATTATATTTGAAAACACATGAGTGAACAACTTCCTTCAGCAGTCTATCATGTAAGGAAATGCAGGGCACAGCTGTGTTGCAATTAATGATCAGGAAACAATTCTATCAGATTTACTTACCCAGTGCTGCAGTCAGCCACTGCAGGTTCCCCAAATTATTAATAAAGTCGGCTTGGAATAGGATGGTGGTTTTTGAGGCAAAATGTATCATAATACTAAATTCACTTGGGCCTGGAAATAAATATTTTTTCTTCATGAGAACATTATGTAGATTCTCCTTTTTACTTATTTATTGTTTATTTTGAGATTTTAATGTAATTATTTCATTTTCCCACTTCCTTTTGTTCCTTATAATTGTAGTGTATGCCTCTCTACAATCTCTTTCAAATACATGCCCTTTTTCAATGATTATCATAGCATGCTTATATTCATTATATATTGAATATAAATTACATGTTTTATTATGTAAATAATAATAATAAATTATAAGATGAATGTAATATATATTTATTCATGAATATAACTTTTGGAGTCTATATAATGTTACTTGTATATTTAACATTTATTTATTTATTTATTTATTTATTTATTTATTTATTTATTTATTTTTGGAGCTAAGGATCAAACCCAGGGCCTTGCACTTGTAAGGCAAGTGCTCTACCACTGAGGTAAATCCTCAACCCTAGTATTTATTTTTAATTGTGCTATTTCTAAAACAACATTGTGAAGCATTTCTTTCATAATAATCCCAGTTTTATACTACGACACTACAAAAAATTTTGCACTAAATTATTCAGACCTGGTCAAGTATAGGCGTGTACATGACAAAAGTCATGTACACGCCTATACTTGACCAACTATAGAAAAACCTATATTTAATTATTTTTGTTTGTTTATTTATTAATTTGTTTTGTACCACATAGCATGATTCATATATTCTTTTTTTTTTTTCTTCATTGTCATGGAAGGCAGATAATGGAGATTTTACTCACGTCTGGCTATGCCCCCATGGACCGGAGGGTAGGAGTAGATATGGGGGAAATGATGATTGGCATTGCGCAACACCCAGGTCCCGACAATGAACCCAGTCTCACTCTTTTCGATGCAATATAAAAGGTCGAAATATGCTGTAATGTAAGACATAATGGACCAGCTTTGTGCTAAAGATGCTCCTGATAAGAATCAGATTGGTTACAGAAAATTTAAATAATACCACCACTTCTATACCAGAGATACTCACATATCATAAGGCAAATCTCATAGGGATATTTGTCTGCCCAAACGGTGTGTAACTGGCACTTCCTGTTTTTTCTAAACACAATATAATAAATAATAACCACTTGTTATTTAATATTTATTATCTCACCTGTGCTTCTGTCTCAAGAATAATCTTGCTGAAAGTGAGACATGGTAAATCTCATGTTTCTGTTTCTGTCATGCTATTTCCATAGTTTGTAAATATTATTATTAATAGTATTTTTGATTGGTGATTCATTTGAGGTATAGATGGAGTTTTAGTACCCAACAAGATGTGTGGACAAATTTGGACTTCAGACTCATAATCTACAGGATTTCCCATGTCACAAAAGCTATGCCAGTGACTCATTGATGAAATGGTAGGTATCCAATTATCAGGATGGTTTTCAAGAGGAGGAGCATTTTTCATGGTGAGGTTATAAACACTGCTTTTTTGATATTTACTATCTCAAATTTTCCTTTACTTATATTCACATTTGTCAATATTTCACTTTCAGCAAACATTAGTTTTATTCACAAATGTATTTTTTTACTCCCTGAGTTTGTATTTTCACTATTTTAATAAAAAAATTAAAACATCAAGAGCTGATGGCTAAAGTTGAACATTTTTAGCACAGTGACTCTCAACTGCAGCTTTCCTTGAATTATTATTAGATCCATATTATCTTCCCATTTTAGAAATATATTGGCAGTGCTTTGAGTCCCCTTTCACCAAACTGTTTCTTCTACTTGAGTTAAATTTTCTTACCTGACATAAAACGTCATGCTCATGAGTGTGTAATTCTTATAAAACTTCATGTCACGCATCAACATCTTGAATTCACTATTTTCTCCAGTCACACTATCAGTTTTGGATGCTAGGTAGATAGTTTTAAAATTCCCTGAAATCTAAATAATATGAATTAGATTCACCAGTCAGAGTATCTGAGATTGAGTCCCAGCACCAAATGTTGGCACACAACCTCCTGTAATTTTATTTCTGAAGATATCATATGGCCTTTGTGGCTGCTTCATATACATAATGCAGAACAAACATATACATAAAGTCACAAAATAAAATTAGTAAAAATTTTAAATAGAACAATGGCTAGAAAAACTAAATTATAAATTTTCAAATAAAGAAATGTAACTATTTTTATATAGTATTATAAAAATGTATCACATATGTAATGTGATAACAGCATTATTATGTACTTTTGTTCCTTCAATAAAAATTTCTGAAATATTATTTGAAAACGTGCATATATTACTTAATAAAGGTAATAATTTTATATAATACTAAATATATTGAGGAAAAATAAAGAGTAAAACATAGTGTAAAATATTGATTGTGGGTTCATATTACAAAGCAGCTTTAATGCACATAAATAATGTTAAGGAAAACACAATAAAATCCATGTGTAAATGCATCAAATACATATTTGGATGATTAAACATCTATGTATGCCAAGTCATTAAGATTGATTTTCACTGAGAAATCACTGTTATCCAAAGAGGAAAGAGTTAAAACTGTGTCTGTTGGGTGGTTTTACCTCTGATTTCTATACCTTTGCTGTAGCATTTGTGAACCATGGTAAACACACACACACACACACACACACACACACACACACGCACACACACAAACACATGCAAACCTCAAAAAACAACTTTTTTTTTTTTTTGGTTTTTCGAGACAGAGTTTCTCAGTATAGTTTTGTGCCTTTCCTTGAACTCGCTTTGTCGACCAGGCTGGCCTGGAACTCACAGAGATCTGCCTGACTCTCCCTCCCAAGTGCTGGGATTAAAGGGGTGTGTCACCACCCCCGTGCAACTACTCTTATTATTGGGAACATAATAGGATTATAGTTCATATCAATATTATCCCACACATTGATCATAGTAGGACGGCTCTAAAACAAAGAGAGATCCATGCCTCAAATGCATGACACACAATATGTTTGTCATGCAGGTATTCGATTGATTTAAATTTTCTATTATATTCATAAAAATTCATCCCTGAATTCTTTTAGAACAGTGAAATATTTTTATACAATAGTATAATAATGTTCCACTATGAACTTATGGTTAATTATGCTAAAGTGCATATGAAATTAAGAAAAAAGCATGACATTTTTTAAAAAGTGATTTTTCTATTACCCCCTTTACCCAATAAAAATGCAATTAGGCAATACAGCAAGCTCAAATGAGGTCATTGCAGCATTGAAACTAAAACAAATAATTTTTTAAGACATGGGACTACATTACAGTACAAAAGAGGGTACCAGTTATTTCATAGAATCACACATGTCAGATTAAAAAGTGGTGAAATCACCACAGTCACTTTAGTCCCTGCATAAGCCCTTGAAAGCCAATCCTTGTACCGGTAAAGGTTCCTCAGTGGCAGACACCAAACAGGCTAGAGCAGCAAGCAGAAGAACCTTCATCTTGTAGAAGTTCCTCTTTCTTCTGGAGCAGAAGACCAGAGTTTTTCAGCTGCAGTGAAATGATGAACTGAAGACACATGCACAGCATTTAGGTTTGCATGATGTGCGATTAGCCCGCTTTCACTGAACCTTTTATTTGGTTGTTTGTTTTTAATTTTCAGAACACTCTGATTGTCAGTATTTACATTGTCTGGCATTGCTTTATTTAAACCCACAGGATGAGAATTCACTGGAATGTAATGTTCCTGAGTATGTCAAGGAGAGCAATTCAGTAATGTTACACTCCATGAATTCTAATCCCATGATGACAAGCTAGTTTGATGACATTATATACAAGAAAGAGCACAGTTGGCATGAAATGTCTCAAGAACATTGACTAGTAGTATTTCCTGATTTACATATGACTAAGAACTATGTGGTGCATGTTAATTCTCATTTTAATATGAAAAAAATATATTAATATGTCTCACTGAAATTATTTTTCAAGTCTAATAAACTACTTTCTGTGTTTTTAAAAGTTTAAATTGAATGTCAGTAGCACAGATTCAGGTAAAAAATGAGTCCCACAGATGAGTCTGTATTCATTTTGTTATGAGGACTAAAGCACTCAGATATGGAAACAATATATTTAATTCTTGCAGGAGGATAATTTCTCCTACTTTGTATACAAGTAATCCTCAGGCCCATGACTTTCATTCATTCAAAATGTCTAAGTGCATCTAATCTTGTTTTTCTCCAATAACTTTCCAAATAAATATTTTAAAAATATATCAGACCAACACAGTTCTTTGAACATCTTGTTATTAGTAAAAGAAGCAATAGCTGAGTACTGATTAAATGATGAAAATGCCTATTTGAATTTCAAGTGTAACTTTATGTAGTTTAATCATGAAAATCCAAATTTAACTGAAAATCAGATGCATGTTTGTCTGAGATGCATTCTCATGCTTGCTTCAACCTGTGAGTTCACATGGGAGGATTTAATGTGTCTATGCCCTCTGCTCCCACTGGGCAACTGCAATTTAAAGCTTTCAAAATCATCAGTTAAGGGCACAAATAAAAGAATCAAATTTTCAAGCTTAATCACCTGTTCTGGTGCCATACATTTTTTAAGTTTATTAGTTTCTATTGGCCCTTAGTGTGTAAGCCATGATGCTCTTATTTCATACCAGTTAGTACTACACTATTAATTCCCTGCATCCGGGTGCTCATGATTCTTTAAATAAACAATAAATCTTTCCTGATGTGTTTGCTCAATGTGTGCTTTAAGAAGTGCCATATATTATATTGTGAGGAAGTCCTTCGGATTTTCTAGAATATTTTACAAGGAAGTAAGGATAAAACATTTGCTTTTAATGCTAATGCTATAGATATCACTAAAGAAGCAGATGATATGATGTAAAGCTTTAAAAGATTACTCACTCTCACTGCAAGGGGCTAAACAGCGAGAGATAAAGATGTAGCTGAATCAGAAGCAGACCTGGGAGAGATTAATGATAGTGTCAGCTGGAAGAGGACAGTTATTGAGGGAGAGGCAGGTGAATTTGACAGCAGTTTCACTGCATTTTGTGATGGATCATAATTAGGAAAATAGAAACAATAAGGGTCAAGAGTGACTCAAGGTTCTTATTGCAATTGTTCTCAAATACCCCACACTTTCCTGCACTTGACTTATCAACTGCAAGGTGAGGTGTTTCAAGTCCTGTCCAGATAATGAGCTGTGTCCATTGCATGTACACCTACTTCCTGCTTTGCTGCATTCAGAGAATTTACCACCATGTAGAAAGATAGACATCATGGAAATGGAAGAATTTGGTCCAGACTTCTTGAATAATGAAGAATCTGAAATGGGAATTCTGTAAAAGACTAAGCTAAATTGAGGTATGTCAGACAGTAAGAATGCTGTCATGTGGAGAATGTTAGACTCAATAGTAAGCCAGGCTTGCTTATCTTCCTTAATATCTAGGGAGATCTGGTTCCTGAAGCACAAATGGATTTCTTTTCATGGAATCATAACACTTTTTGACAAATGTCAAAGGACACTTAATGGTTGTAGACTTGCATTGGTCTTATTGCCAAGCAAAATGGTCAGTTTCTGCTTCACTCTCAGTATGATCACACAATTGGCATTTCCATTTTAGAAAAAAGACACATACTCAGAGAGCTCCAGAATCTCACCAGTTTTATATTCAGTGATGGTAGAGTAGACATCTACACAGTTCCTTCTGACTTATATGTCATCATGATAATGTGTCGTAAATTAATGAGTCAAACTTCTACTTGATAAATAAATAATTAATCAAGCGATTTCCTGTTCTTTCTTATATGCTCAAATTTGGTTTAAAATTAGTTGCTCCTAAATTCTGCTCATGAGAACTGTATAACAATATTAAACAGGCTGTAGTAACCTAATACCTGAAAAATTGTAAGTACTCACAGAATATGACATTAAAGGGACGTACAAATAAAAGCTCTACTTTAAATACAATAATAGTCTACACTGAGAAAATGTACATAATGCTTCTCTTTTAAGATTTTAGGCACTTATTACTAATTTTCCAAATAATGAAGTTTTTATAAAAACATAAGAGATTTCTGGATAAAATACCTAGAATTCTATATAACTATCAGATAGGCATATCTGCTATCTTCTGATTCATTCGTTTTTGGAATCTTTCTTCTGCTCAACATATTTCCCTCCATGTAGCCCTTTTTTATGTATTTCTGTTGAAGTATATTTGATTTAATATCTGATACCAATTTGTCATTATGTATTTACCTATATAGTAAATTTGTCAGTATTTATTTAACTATATAGTAAAAAGTCATCATTACAATTTCACTGTATAGATTTAATGTATACTTGATAATAGTGAATTGCTGATTCATTAGCATGGAACTCATGATCAACAACACTATAAGTTAATACTTGCAAGCATTTTATATAACTCCAAAAAACACATGAGAACCATCTTGTTCATAATGCTAAAGAGCGCTTTTAGTTACTGCATTTTGTACCAATACAACAGAATCATCAGCAAGAAGCAAAAAAATTGGTAAGTGTGGCCATAAAAAGCAGCCTTGCTTACAACAAGAAGGCAGAAATCATGCATAAGATGATAGTAGTTGTGATTCCTTTTCCATGCTTTTTCTTCAACCTCTAGACCAACTTTATCCACTAGAACTTTATTGAGGCCACACATTTAAAGATTTCAGTGACCACATTAAAATTAAGTAAAATGAAACTTCCCTGTCATTTCTGTGAGACAATCTCACAGCTGACTTTCTGGTAGTCTGGATCTTACAATCCTGCGTGCCCCTCCTAGATGTTCCCTGAGCCTTAGATGAAAGAATTGTATCTAGATGTATCCACTGGGTTGTGCTGTGCAATTGATCTCTGCATTTTGACCAGTTGTAATGATCTCTGTCTTTCTGTAAGGAACTCTGCCTGCCAGAAAGATAAGTGACTTTGAAGATGAATAACAGCTTCACTTATCTGTGTGTAGTTGGATATCATAATGGTTTACTTAAAAATTTATCTGTTCCAGACACTGGCCAAAAAAGTCTAGCTTCTCCATTCTGAACTGCAATGATGTTTCTTGCATAAAGTCACCTTTAGTTTACATATTTAGTATGTAAGAAACACTGAATTGCTCATGCACATAGCAGTCCAGAAAAAGAAATTAAAGGCTCAAAAAGAAAGGAAGGAAGTATGGAAGGAAGGAAGGAAACTGGGAAAGAAGGAAGGATAAAAAAGTGATTTTAATATCTTCAAGTATGTCTTCATTAAAAGGCCCTAGTGTGGGTTTATTTAAAAATATCTACTAAGACTCAGTTTCATAAACTGTCTGTTACAACTCTGCATAGAATTACATAACAATGCACGGATCACAAAGACTTTGGCAATAGTGAAATGTTTCTGAATATGCAACAACCAAAAACTAACTAAAAGTAGAGTGTGTAGGGCATCTGATGTTTTTCTGGCTAGCTTGTGCATGCTGAACCATGTATTCCAATGTGGCCTTTGTTCTGACCACACACTGAAGTCTGCTCTCCATAGATGGGCCACCCATGCAGTGTCAGTACACACAGCACAAAATATCTTGGCTTAGTTTCAATATTATCACACTTAATGAATTGCATCTTTATCATGCATACAGTGCTCTCTGCTATTAGAAAAACAATTGTTTAATATGGAAAACCCCCACAAAAGACTGCTGGCAATGGTTGAGAGACAGCCGGGTCTGACCCACTCTGGTGATGGGATGGCCAAACACCCTCATAGTAGTGTCATAAACCCCATCCAAGAACTGAGGAATCTGGATGCAGACGTCCACGGCTAGGCCCCTGGTGGAGCGCTGGGAGTCTAATTAGTGAGAAAGAAGAGGGTGTATATGAGCGAGAATTGTTGAAATGAAGGTTGGATAAAGCACAGGGACAAATAACCAAATGAATGGAAACACATGAACTATGAACCAAAGGCTGAGGGGCCCCCAACTGGATCAGACCCTCTGAATAGGAGAGACAGTCGATTGGCTTGATTTGTTTGGGAGGCATCTAGGCAGTGGTACCAGGTCCTGGGCTCATTGCTTGAGTTAGCTGTTTGAAACCTGGGACTTACACAGGGACACTTGGCTCAATCTGGGAGGAGGGGACTGGACCTGCCTGGATTGAGTCTATCAGGTCGATCCCAGTCCTCGGGGGAGACCTTGATCTGGAGGAGGTGGGAATGGGGGGTGGGCTAGGGGGAAGGGGGGGGGGGCAGGAAGGGAGAGAACAAGGGAATCTGTGGCTATTATGTAGAACTGAATAGTATTGTAAAATAAATAAAAAATATGGAAAACAAAAATTTTAATTTTTTTCTGATGTATAAAAAACTAGTGTGTCTTTGAATTGTGGTGTGTTCAAATGTTTGCATATATATATATATATATATATATATATATATATATATATATTTGAGATTGGGTTTCACTTTAAAAACCATTCATTTAAGGGAAAGGATTGCATTTGGGAAGTGTTTAGATACATATAATCTGGATAACTTTAAGAAATTCTCAAAGGACCTATAAAAATGTTATCCAATGAAGTTTGGTTCAGGATTAGGACAGAATCTCCAGCAATTTCTGAAATAGCCCTAAACTATTGTAGGTGGAGAGTTTCTCTCCAGTCCCTACCAAGCCCCCACAGTCCCACAGCCCACTTATAAAATAATCACTCAGATGCTTATATTACTTATAAACTGTTTGGCCATGGTAGGCTTCTTGCTATCTAGTTCTTCTATCTTAAATTAACCCATTTCTATAAATCTATACCTTGCCACATGGCTCATGGCTTTCCAATATCTTACATGATGCTACTCCTCGTTCGGCTGGCAGAGTTTCCCTCCCTTAGCCTTCCACCTCCCAAAATTCTCCTCCTCCTTGTCTCGCCTATTCTATCCTTTCTGCCTGGCTACTGGCCAATCAGCATTTTATTATAAATCAATCACAGCATCATATATTCACAGCACACAGGACAACCGACAGCAAACTATTCTGTTACTTTATAATACACAGGTATGCTAAGTTGCTTTACTCAACACTGGTAATTGGACATCCATAATACCCATCAACTCTGGCAAATGCTGAAGGTGTTCTATGTCCTCCAGTATCAAAAATTCAGCCAATTATTATTGGGTTTCTCTTTAAGAGTTATTTATTTTTATTTTATATGTCTGATTGTTTCACGTGCATGTATGTCTTTGCATCCAGTGTGTACCTGGTGGTCTCAGAGTCCAGAAGAGAATGTTGTATCCTTTGAAACTTAAATGAACTTACAGAGGCTTGTAAGCCACCATGTGGTTCCTGGGAACCCAAGCTTGGTCCTCCAAAGGAGCAGAAGGGGGTCTTAACCCCTGAGCCATCTCTCCATCACTGTAATTTAATTCTTTATATAAAAATTAGCAAGCACATTAGTATTTTATTCAAATTTGGCATTAATAAATAGTAAAATTTTATGTATATCAAATACATTTAAAAAGTAACATTTATTTGTTTATCCCTTAAAGCCTCATGGTTCTCCTAATCCTCCCACAGAATGGTAGAGTGTTTACTATTTTTGCTTATCTGTAATAGAACCATGACTGCTTATTAACACAAACTAATACAAAACAATATGAAGAATATATGCACTGCATCTATTGAACAAAAACAGCCTAGTTTTATGAACTTTTTGTAAAGTCTGTAATATTAACCAAAGACAATGTGTTAGAGAGGGAAAAGTGGAGATAAGGAAAAGTTGATCATTTACAAAAGGATAATGAAGCTCATTTTGATTCTTTGAAAATTAAGGTCTCACAAAAGAGCTAAAAAGTCGCAGATCATATTTTCAATTTCCTGGGAATCAGACTGTGATAACAGCAAATGTTACAATGTTGCACTGGTCAGTCTGCAAGTTGACTCAAATAATAAAGCAATCCTGACATCTCAGGATACAAGAAGCCAGATTTCTAAAAGTAAGTAGCTTGTGCCATGGGGTGAAAGAGATCCTTGAATGACTGTGTTGGTCAGATCTTCACATGAGGATAGAAGTTTGAGAGAGAAAACCAGAATGTTTTTTAACTCTTATCTCTGGGGGATGAGGGAAGGAATGATTTTTAAATGGTTTCTGAATATGTAACTTATAAGATTATATAAAAAAAACTAGCTCAACAATATACATTATACATCATCACCTAATAACTAGAGATGAACCACATATTTCTATTCAGACTTTAAATAATCTAACACAATACAGGAAATGCCCCAACTTCTCAATGAGATCATAACATCTGAAGGACCCTCATTAAGAAAAAAATGATCCCAGCATCTGGGAGGCAGAGTCAGGAAGATCTGTGTGAGAATAAAGCCAGTTTCATGTACAAAGTGAATTCCAGGACAGCTAAGACTGCATATTGAAACCCTGTCTCAAAAACAACACAAGAGAGAAACAGAATGGAAGGAAGGAGGGGAGGGAGGGAGGGAGGGAGGGAGAAAGGGGTAGTTTAGAAGAACAGATCTTATAGTATGGTCTGTATTCAAGTTAGAATAAAGAAAGCAGAAAAGAGTCTCAAGAGAAGAGATAACTTGTTCCTATGAATGTCAGCAAGAAACAGCTGGCACAGGGGGAGATGTTAGGGAATCTAAGAGGAGAAATGAGGTTTCCAAATGAGTTTCATCTCTTAAATCTGTACCAGCACTGATGCAGGGTGATTGATTAGATCAGTGTCATGACACAATGAACATTCTGTATTTCTTGTTTTTTTTTTTTTTGGTTTTTCGAGACAGGGTTTCTCTGTGTAGCTTTGCGCCTTTCCTGGAGCTCACTTGGTAGCCCAGGCTGGCCTCGAACTCACAGAGATCCGCCTGCCTCTGCCTCCCGAGTGCTGGGATTAAAGGCGTGTGCCATCAACGCCCGGCTACATTCTGTATTTCTTTGGGAATGATATTCTATACATACAGCATGGATTTAAGCATGTTTCATCTAATAAGACCCTCTATAAAATTTCACCTATTGCTTTTGTCTGGGTTATTGTGGTCATAGTACTGCTTCAGAAGAGATTAGAAAAGCACCAGTAACTAAGATAGACATCTTAAGATAGAGACCAAATTATTTGAAATCAAATGTACTGTCTCTGTCAAAGGGATTCCATGGTTCTTCTTCAGGAGTCAGTTGTCATTTTCCTAGAGACTAAAAAAGATACTCTCTATGGTTTCCTCGGCCATTAACACCTACAGGGCACTAGGACAAAGAGATTTCTACCCAATGTCAGGCTCCCATGGTGAGTCATCTCTGCCCTAGGTCTCCCTTAAATTGAACAAAAGCAACTTGGACATGTTCAGTCTGGGCCCAACTACCTACTGTTCCTTCCATCTCTTTTCACATGATTCTGAAAATTTTCCTCTTCCTTTTCTTAGGCTTCTTTTCCATAGGCACCATGCACCACACAAATCTACTACTGCTCACTCTGCTGTGGAACCTGGGCAAGCCTCCCTTGGAGGCTGGAGATAAAATATTTTCCATGAGCAGGAGGGTGGCCTGTCTTCAGCACAGATGGTTATTCTATTTGACACAATATCCATACAAACAAAGCCAAATGTGCTAGGATACAAAGGTTCTAGAAGGCATAGTTAATGCTTTTAGAGGAACAAGAGAAGGCAGAGTGTCCTGAGATTGTCCTATCAGAATGGTAGATGGCTAAAAGGAAATTAATGGTAAAAACAGAAGGAAAAAAAAACTTTAACTAACCCTCTCCTCTCCTAGCTTATATGAACATTGTTTTTTGTGCTTGGATCTTGCCTAGATAATACATCTCCCTGTATCCCCCAAAATGCCAAACATAGCTCAGGCTGGAACACAGAATATATGTCCATTGCCAATATCTTCAGTGTTTCCTGGGTATATTCAGAGAAGAGTGGCATCAGCCTGAGTTGTATCCCTGACTTCAGCATCATGTTCTAGTTTTCTACGGTTTTAGAGAGTTGGGGAATCTGGTTGAAACCAGTCAAAAATAGAAAATGTGGGTAGACAATGAGGACAGAGTCTTTTTTCGAAAGCCTGGATTTACTGTTTGTTCTAATGTTGACTCCTGAGTCTCTATTTCAGTCTTTAAAATATGATTTAATTACCCAAATTTAAATATTTTCACAAAGCAGTTTATGCTACCAATAAAATCATCAAATATTAACAGCATGGAAATAGCAAATTCGCAAGCAGGATTTTACTTTGTTTTTAAGGGTAGACTGTGAGTACCAGACTCACACTGTTGTAGTAAGAAATGATATAGATGGCTGGTATCAAACAGATTGTGAGTATAAGATTAGTTAAAAGGATGGATAATTAAAAACATGGTGTGTGTGTGTGTATGTGTGTGTGTGTGAGAGAGAGATAGAGACAGAGACAGAAACAGAGACAGAATTAGAAAGAGACAGACAAAACAGATCTAGACAGAGAGACAGGGATACTGACAGACAGACAGAATGTTGCTTTCAACACCCAGGGACCAGTATTCTAGAATAATTTAATCATATGATATCTTCTGATGCAAGTTTCAAAATCCTAATCAAACTTCCAAATACTTATGGGAACAAGTGAAGCTAAGGTGATATACACACATTCCTGGGAAAATTATTATATCAGACATGTCAAAATAAATCCTAGCCAGACAGTGGTAGTTCACACCTTTAATCCCAGTGCCTGAGAGGCATAGGCAGGCAAATAAATCTCTGTGAGTTCCATGCTAGCTTGTTCTACAGAGTGAGTTCCAGGATAGCCAAAGCTAAACAAAGACATCCTGCCTTGAAAAAAAAAAAACTAAATAAATAAATAAATCTTAGGCTATGAAGGAATTTGGGAAAGAAAACATTTGCTGCTGTCCATCACCCAGGAAGATTGGAAATGAACAGAGAAGTAGGAACTGAGGCCTAGTGACTTGGTCCTCATGGCTAGCTCAGCTTTCCTTCCTATAGCATCAAGGACCACCAGCCCAGAGGTGGCACTACTCACAGTGAGTTTGGCCCACCCACATTAACCATCAATCAAGAAAATACCCTACAAATCTTCTCACAGGCCAATTTTATTAAGGCAATTTCTCAGTTGAGGTTTGCTCTTTCCAGATTGCAAAGGCTTATGTTAAGTTGACCAAAATTTAACCAGCTGTCTTTGCTTGACAAGGTTGTAAGGGGAGAAAAGGAAGATAATGTAGGGTGGGAGGCTGAGATTTAGAGGTGGGTGTAGTTAGAAAAGATTGGATGTTGATGGTTGCTGATATCTGGTTCATAAACCTGTTCAGCCTAATTTCATTGCTCATTTCAATAATAATTAACAAATTCCAGGTATGAATTCTAGAATGTACAGAGAAGTAAGATGGGATCCCAAACTGTGGACAGTTTTAGTTCACAGGTTCTAGTAATCAGGATTCTGTATATGCCTATTTGAAAAAAAAATTATATGGATGTGAAAAGCATGAATAAATAATAATAACTCATATTATCATTATATGAATGATACTGCTTTTAGGTAGGGTTTGTCATGGTTCCTCAAATTTTGATTCCATTAAATGTGTTCTGTTCACCTTAGATATCTTAGGTTGAGCATAATATAGTTTGTGGGAGATGAGACAGGGTCCAGAAGGTGGGATGTTTATATGGGTTAGCTCAATGTGACTCATCCTAACTGGATCAATCCTGAATCACCCAGCATCTTAACAGTCACCTCTTATGCCTTCTGTTCTATGAACTGTAGGGAAAGGACAGAGTCTGAGCAAAGCACAGAGACAGGGGCTTAAGAAGCTGGCCAAGGAACTCAGTGTTGCAAAGAATAGGCAGCACTTGATGTTCACAGGCAACATCACTGTGCACCACATAACAAACTAATGCATATGAAAATATTCAGAATAATCATTGATTTCAACTTTTGATGTGATTAAAAATCACTGGAAATATTGAAGAATTCAAATGATGTTTTTATTTGTGATTATTTTCTCCCTTTGTTCAAGCTATCTTTCATGGACACATTTGTTGAAAAACATCATATGCTTGAGTAACAAAAGAGCAAGAGAGCCTACTCACACTTTAATTTACTAAAAATACTTATTTAATTACTTAAAATTATGTATTTAAATGAAGAATTCTATTTATAATTATATTTATATGTATATAATTAAAAGTGGCAAAGCTATGATTGGTGTTAATGTTAACCTTCATACTATAGGGAAAAGCTACTCTCCCCTAGATCAATGTATAGATTTCTTTTACCTTGGAGGCAATGGGAAGGAATTTTGTGAAACTCCTGACAGTTAAAAATTATTAATACTTGTGGAAATCAAGAGTGCATATTGCATTTGGAAATACTGTAAATGTAGAAAAACTTTCTAAAAGTCTCCCAAGATACAACCTTTTACACACTTTACTTTTGTGGAAGATAACTGATATTCACACAGAACACTGTTAAAGTAAAACCTTCCTTTTTGAAAAAAAGAAAAAGGGAAAGTACTGTGGATGATTGACTGATAAATGAAACACTGACTGGCCAGTAACCAGGCAGGAAGTATAGGCAGGACAAAGAGAGAGGAGAAGTCTGGGAAGTGGAAGACTGGGGCACAGAGATGCTGCCAGCTACAGCGATGAGGAGCAGGATGTAAGATACCAGTAAGCCACGAGCCACAAGGCAAGATATAGAATAATAGAAATCAGTTAATTTAAGATAGAAGAACTAGATAACAAGCCTGCCATGGCCATACAGTTTATAAGTAATATGAGCATCTGAATGATTATTTTATAAGTGGGATGCAGGACTGCAGGGGCTTGGCAGGACCTGGAGAGAAACTCTCCAGCTACAGAAAACTGCCAATCTAATGCCTGGGACAGAGCTGAAGAAGCCAAATGAAGACAAACACAGTTTGACCCTGTGATATGTGTCAAACAAATCTTCCACAATATTTCTCATCTACCAATCTGCTTTTACATTTACAATCTCAGAAAGTTTGTTGACACCATCAGCTCATGAACATCTTAGTGTTTTGTTTGTTTGTGTTGCTTTTTGGTTTTGAAGGTTCATAGAATAAAGCAAGATCATGAATATTTCCCATATCAGCTTTTCTGTGAAATCAGAATCATGAAAATAAAGATAACTCATCCTGCTCAAATTTTCTTTTCTTTTCATCTTTCCTATGAAGCCAGAGTCCCAGTTTCATGGATGTTTCCAACTCACTACCATTCTTTTGTTGACTAAAGGAATTGATTTCTCACTCACACATTTCTGTCTTTAACCAATGTCATGTAATACATAACAAACAAAAATATGCAATCTAATCTAAATATTGAAAAATAATCTGATTTGGGAGAAAGATGATTCTGTGGATGCCATTGAGAGGAACTGAGTTTGGTTAGAAAACCCACATGTATTTGCAGAAGCAACTGTAAGTTCAGCTCCATCTGGTACCTTCTTCTGGGTTCCACAGGTACTTCACCTACCTCGTGTTTTTACCCACACAAAGTCACACAGATTTATACATAATTAAAAATAAAATATATATATTTAAAAATCTGATTAGGCATGTTGCTGCATGTCTTTAGTTCCATTCCATATCTTGGAAAGCAGAGGCAGGTGGATCTCTGTGATTTGTGTTGAGTTTCCCAACAGGCAGGACTATACAGTGAGACCTTGTCTGAAACAAAAACTAAAAACAAGCAATGAAGCACAGAAATAAATAAAAGTAAGTCAAACTGCTGATAATAGAACATGAAATAATTTTATTGAGAATAATTACATAATTCATTAATGTACCATAATTATACAGGAAATCAAAACCCACATCTGAAATTTGACCTACAGACTTTCTATGACATGTCTTTTAGTAGGTAAGGCTCCATAACCAGGACAGCTTATGGAGGGTACTCTTAGGAAGCCAACCAAATATGCCATCTGATGTTTTTAAAAAAGGGCAATTTTAAGCAGCTATCTAAACTGATTTTTTTTCACAAAGACAAAGTGGCTTGTCTGTACTCAAAGAAATATTCCAAACTTATGACTGAGAAACATAAATATTCCTTTACTGGCAGACTCTAATACTATTATACCATGAACATTATACATTATGATAGCATTGAGTGTTCTGAGTTTTGTCTCAGAGTTAGAGAACAATAGAAAATCAAGGTGAAACTCAGAAATAAAGAGTCAAGAGTTTGCACAGAGGCATCACCTCATGCCCATTTTTATGCTGCATTTTGCTCTAGTGTCTGCCATTCCCTTTTAAAAGAGAAAACTTATCAGCCCCTTGACTATAAAAACTGAATAAAACTGTCTATAAGGAAAAAGAATAATAAGAAAACAAAATTAATTTACTCAACTAACAGATTATTCCCATCCTTTCTAGAACCCATAAAACTGTAGATGGGTTGGTATTAAGCTCTGATATGAAGGAGAAATCTGTGTTCATAAGGTTAGAATGATTAATCATCTATGAATTATAAACAAATTATGTTTCATGAGGCAAACCCACAGTTTTTACACTGACAAGCAAAGCTCAACCATGTATCGCATTAGGCCACTAAAACACACAAGTACATCAGAAAAACACAAAAATGACAATTATTCAATGTGGCCACACTAGACAGAGGTACAAACAGGGCCAAAATCCTCCCCACCCCAAGTCTGTCTCTGAGGTCTTAAAATGAAGTTTAGTTGAAAATATAGGATTAAGATGCATCGCTAAGGTGAAACAGTTGAAGTGTGACTCTCAGTCATTATAAACTCAGGTCCAGTCTCTCCTACATGGTGGTCTGATATGTTGTCAAAAGTGTATCAAACTGGATTCAGGCTGTTGTCTTGGTGGGCACTGGGATCCATCTTTTTCCATGAGATGTCTGAGGAAATGTTTTTAAATGTCTTCTTTATTGATTCCCTGAGAATTCCATATCATGCACCCCAATCCCACTCATGTCCAAGTCCCCCTGTATCTGCCACTCACTCTTGTACTCTCCTCACCAAAGGAAAGCTAAAAAAGATTAAAACTAAGAATAAAATACACAATACTAAAAAGGAGAGAAGGAGAAACACTTCATTACACTGTCTTTCCCACCTCTCCTTTACCTCTTCCTTCATCTTAGTGGAAGTGGGAGCTACTGTGTAGCATGCATTATATCCTTTTGTTCAAACAGCTTTACTTTCAAATGTTCACTGTGTAAAGAGTTCTTGGTCTGGTTTGAGACCTCTGGCTTTGGCACACCATCAACAATGAACCCCCACATACATTCCTCTCCATTATCCTGCTGTTGCCCAAGTCATGAAGATCCTATAGTGAGGGTTTCACAGAATCAGTCTCTTCCCACAACCCACAGGTCAGAGATGGGGTAGTTATTAAGGAATGCAAACTCCAGACCCTGGATATATGCCTGGGTAGTGGTTGTGTTGGTCAGTCCAGGCCCCTAGGACCACTCCTTTAAGTTCAGGGGCAAATCCAGCAGTAATGGGTGAAAGATCCTTCCCAAATATGCAGGCCCAGTTCTCTTATTATGAATCAGATCAGCTTTCCCATGTTGTGGTCATTGGAATCTGTCATTCCAGGACTGGGGAGGTTCAGAGTCAGCTCTTCTGATGTGGGAGTATGTGGTGGGGAGGAGCATGTGATTCTGGAACAATGAGGATAGGGATAGCTCAACAGGGCCCTTGGACTTCTACACATTTCAACACATGGTTTACATGGGCCAATAGAGTAACACAGGTAATGGACATACACCCAGACTCCAGCTGCTCTAAGACCACAGACTCAGATGTCATCAATGGAAGGAGTTTGGAGCCTGATGACACCATGACCTCTTAGATCTAGATGGGCTCGGCAGCAGCATTGTCTCTGGGTTTCAACCTGGACCCATATGGCAGTTCAGACCATGGGCAATCAAGTCACAGAATGTTAACAGGTGTAGATGTAACCAACCATCTTATTAAATAAGAAACACAGAACCAATGTAAAAGAGAAAGCCAAGAGGTCAGAGCTCAGAGCTAAAATCTCACCCTTCCTCCTGCGGTGGTCCTAGCTCTCCGAAAGAGAGCTACTTCCTGTGTGTATGTCTTTTCACAGTCTTTTTGTTCTGCCTTCTCATTGCTTGTAAACCCAAACACGTGACTGCCTCATCACTGTCTGTATGTACAGCCCTCTAGGTCTTAAAGGCGTATGTCTCCAATGCTGGCTGTATCCCTGAACAGGCAGAGATCTATGGGATTAAAGGTGTACACCACCACCGCCACGCTCTGTCTATGGCTCTAATAGCTCTGATCCCCAAGCAACTTTATTTATTAACATACAATTAAAATCACATTTCAGTACAATTAGAATACCACCACAAACAGGAGTCATAGACCTCAACACAGACTTTGGTTATGGGCCACAGATGTCTAGGTAAATTCTAATTCTTGAGGATTCTTGTCTCAATAGTCTGAAAACAAAATGAAAATATGCTAAAGTCTTCTAAAAATATCATCATCCCAGTCAAGGTATTTTAAGGATGATTTATAAAGAAGAGATAGTTGATAGCGCCCAGAGTAGGATAATTGAAGATATTATAAAATACTCTGGCTCTACAACTTAATAAACTCCACAAAACATCTCCCACAAATGTTAAATCAAGAAAATCTGGTTTAGGGGCTGAAGAGATGGCCCAATAGCCAAGAGCACCTGGTGCTCTTACAGAGGACCTGAGTTCAAGTCCCAGCATCCACATGATAGCTCACAACCATTTGTAACTGGAACTTCAGGGTATCCAGCACCTTCATGTCTCTGGGGGCACCAAGCAATCCTTTAAGCTTTCTTTCAACACCATCATTTTATATAACAAGCCGTTCCTCCATGACCCTGTAACTATCACTCACAGTCTTGTGGGTAACTTCTCATTGATGTAGGCTTCACAGATGGCAAAGACTTGGTTGTGCCCTATTCTTTAATTACGTCACTTTCAATGAACCCTGGTGCTTAATTCTATATTAAAAATCTCTTTTGAGTAAAGTCTGTTCTCCATGCTGGATCAACTTTAAATTATTGACCAAGGTAAATTCAAAGAACTGGGTTTGACAAATTTGTGTCCATAATGGATATTATATAGTACAGGCTTGCTCTGCATACCTCTGTCATCTTTGGAGATCTACTTTTAAGTGTTTTTTTTTCTTTATTCTCACTTGTCTTCTCAGTGTTGTATTTCTGACCCATATTTTTTCTTGAAACTAAAATGTTTTTGAATGTTATTATTTTCTATTAATTAGTTAGTTAAGTAATTTATTTTATATGTATAGGTGTCAGCTTTGTATAGAAACATGTGCACCATGGTTGTGAGCCTCAAACATTCAAAGAAAAAAAAATAATGCATCAAAAATTCTAGTACCAGATTTCCAGGTAGATGTGTATCACCATTTTTTTTATGCTGGGAATTGAACCTAGGTTCCAAACATTGACAGCTTGGTTTTTGGACCTTAAACTTCTGCAGGTAAGTATCTGTTTCCCATTTTAATACAGAATCCACACTGTGGGGTTGTGCACTGAGAAACAATCCTCCATAATGATCAGTGATTGTTTTAATAAAAATGTCCCTCATAGTCTCATTATTTGCAGGCTTAGGCACAAAAGATTGGTAGTATTTGGTAGTATTTGAAGTGTGGCTTGTTAAAAGTTGTATGTCACTGAGGATGGGTTATGAGGTTTCAAAAGCCCTGTCCAATTCCAGAGTCAGTCTCTCTCTCTCTCTCTCTCTCTCTCTCTCTCTCTCTCTCTCTCTCTCTCTCTCTCTCTCTGCAGATCTGCAGATGAGAATATAGAACTCTAAATAACTTCTCCAGCAACATATCTGAATGTGAGCTGCCTTGTTCCCAACCCTAAATATAATGAACTAAACCTGTGACATGGTAAGCAAGCTCCCAATTAAATGCTTCCTCTTAAATGAGTTTCCATAGTCATGGTGTCCTCTCACAGCAATAGAACAGTAACTGAGACATGTTCCCAGGCTGGACTTCTGAATTTATACTCCCAGGATCTCAATTTTCAGAGCCACCCAAATACTAAGTAAATTTATTCACCACACCGTTATATTTACTCTGAAAATTTATAAATAGACTCTTAAGAGCAACAAGTTCATTCTAGACATTCACAGACTGGATACTAATTGGGGACTCGAGTGTATTTTACTTTAGGAAGCACAAGCACAATGTGTCACTGTGAAGGATTTAAGAAGGATGTGTGGAGTACATGGTACTCCCCGCTCTCCATTTCACTAATTGGAGTAGAAGCACAACTAAATATTCCTGAGACACAGCATGGAGGTTCATTATTCATACTGACTATTTAAGTTCAATTTTTAGTAAAGTATCTCTTCAAACTGATCTCATCAGGAAATATCACAATTTCAAATTCAATACTTAACTTCTAACCAAGATATGTGGAAAATGTTCAATCATAGTCATGTGGTGCATAGTGGCTTTATTTTTCTCATGACAAGCAATAGCAAGAAAAAAAATAGAATAAAAAGTGTTATCAATTTGGAGTGATTCCTAGACCTGACCTCTTCTAACACCCAGAAGGGAGAAAAAACCCAGAGGATGGAAGTGCTGTCAGCGGTTCAAAGTGTAACTGAACTGGAGAAATCTGGACATCCAAAAGGAGCATCTTCTCTATGGGCCAGATTTCACAATGTGAAGTGCAATATGGACATCAAGGATTGGACATTAAGGGTCTGACCCTCTTGAAAACCCCACAGAACACAGTATAGTATCGCCTACCTGTTAAGATGTACACATGGGTACAGTAAAAGAGCTTGTATTATGGCATATACCAAATTCTCTGAGTTTAGTGCTGAGGCTTGTTCCAAAATAATAATTCAGGTCTGGAGCTCTAAACACAATGAAAATTCCATGGATAAAAGGATCTTAGGTCCCAAGGAGAAATGTAGTGCTTTTTATGTAGATTGACAGAGCACCAAACTGCCATCTATATGTTTATTTTCAAAACAGTTGAAAAAAATACTATCATTCTCATGCATAGCTGCTCACAATAATAAGAAGTAGTGAAAGTTGAGTGTTGAATCCCAGACAAGACATTTGAAAACACCATTTATTTCACAGGCAATGTGGTGTCAGGAACGTAATTGTTCCCACAAGTTCACATATCTGATCACTTGGTCCCCAGTATCTGGGGCTGTTTGGGAATGAGTGAATATCAATGCCAGGACTTTCTGGGATATACCAATGAAACACATGTCACATGTAACTCTTACCAGTGAAAGAAAGTGTATTTTTCTGGAGGAAGTAAGTCAATGAGTGTGGGACCTGAGATTTCATACCTTGTCCATCACCAAAAATGCTCCAGTTGGATTCCCTGCTGTGCAATGTGCTAATCTTCAGAGCAGGTCAGAATAATTTCCAAACATGTGACCAGAAGTATTTTTCTGTCTTTCTAACCTATCTCTGTGGGATTAAAATTCACCACAAGGACAGCAGACACGGATGCAGGCAGAAATATTACCATGCACCTGCCACACAAAACTGTATAATATAAAGCACAGTAATTGCCAAGGTTGAGTTGAAATTTGTGAACTAACATTCACAGAAAAATGCAGCTTGCACACTAAATATCCTACAAAAGGTGATTGGTTATGAGGAGGTTGGATAGTTTGTTACATGTCCAAATTAGCTGAATTTTCTTGAACTAACACTGGCCCATGTAGCAGCCATAGACATTTTTAAATGACTGTCTCTGGTGATATTTTGTGCTCTAAAAAAATAAAACTTACCTGGGGATCAAAGTGTGGAACTAGCCACTAGTTAACCATAGAAGCCAGGCAGTGGTGTCACATACCTGTAATCCCAGCACTTGGGAGGAGGAAGCAAGAAGATAAAGAATTCAAGGCCACCCTGGGCTACAGGAGACTGATCCATTTTAAATGAGAAACAGAGCCAGGCAGTGTAGGCACTTGCCTTTAATCCCAACACTAGTTAAGTGGAGACAATGATATAAGATGGGAAGAGGCTAGCGCTGAACTCTTTCATTCTGAGGATTCCTAGAGGTAAGAAGTCTTTCTAGTGGCTGGCTGCTCTGCTTCTCTGACGTTTCAGCTTTCACCCTGAAATCTGACTCCATGTTTTTATCATTTGGACCCATTAGAATTCACACTATATCTAGTGTCCAACTTTTGGGTCAGAATTTCACAAAAAAAGCTGATTGCCTATGGTTTGCGGCAACTGGCACAGGCTGGAGCTGAATGTGGCTGCAGTCACTATCCCACAGGCTAGGTTTTCCTTTCTTTTCCCCAACTCTGAGGGAGTTGGGATTTTTCTGTTGCAGCCTATCTGCAGCAAACTCCATAGCAATTTGGGCAACAAAACTCACAGGAGTTGGCTGCTTTTGCACATTTCCTTCTGCACAGAGCTGGCTTTATGGCTTGTTCTCTCCTGGTGGAATGTGGGCTTTCCATGGACCACCTCCTCAGGCTGCTGTCACACTAGATAGCTGTTTTGAAAGCTGCTGAGGCTTCTACTGTTCTGTGCAGAGTAGTCAGCCCCACACTTCACTGTCATCTGAATTGTCATCATTGGCACATTTGGGGAGACAATTGGGAATTCTTAAAGGGAGGAATTAGTTAAAAGGGAAAGTTTTTATCCCACAAATAAATAAATGGGAAAGACTATTACAATGGAGAATTAGGTCTCTGTATGATAATACACTGGAAAGTATGAAAAAAGAATAATTAAATGAGAAGATAATTAATTTAGATGGAATTTATGTAATGTCAATTATAAATATTATTTGTTGGATCATTTTTTTATCATTAAAAATGTTGGTTAAGAAAAGAAAAAATATTAAGAGCCGCAAAGGAAAAAGACCAAGTAACATATAAAGGCAAACCCATCAGAATAACACCAGACTACTCAATAGAGACTATGAAAGCTAGAAGGTCATGGACAAATCTCATGCAGACACTAAGAGACCACGGATGCCAACCCAGACTATTATACCCAGCAAAACTCTCAATCACCATAGGCAGAGTAAACAAAATATTCCAGGATAAAACCAGATTTAATCAATACCTGTCCACAAACCCAGCCCTACAGAAAGCACTAGAAGGGAAAATCCAACCCAAAGAAGTTAAACACATCCATGAAAAATCAAGCAATAGATAATCCTACACCAACACACACCACAGAAGGACAACACAACACAACCACAAAAAATAACAGGAATTAACAATCACTGGTCATTAATATCCATCAATATCAATGGTCTCAACTCACCTATAAAAAGACACAGGCTAACAGAATGGATAAGAAAACAGGACCCATCCATATGCTGCATACAAGAAACACACCTTAACTTCAAAGACAGACACTACCTCCGAGTAAAGGGCTGGGAAAAGGCTTTCCAAGCAAATGGACCTAAGAAACAAGCTGGTGTAGCTATCCTAATATCTAATAAAATAGACTTCAAACTAAAATCAATCAAAAGAGATCAGGATGGACATTACATATTTATCACAGGAAAAATCCACCAAGATGAAGTCTCAATTCTAAACACTTATGCTCCGAATACAAAAGCATCCACATTCATAAAAGAAACACTGCTAAAGTTTAAAATGCACATCAAACCCCAAACATTAGTAGTGGGAGATTTTAACACACCACTCTCACCAAAAGATAGATCTACCAGACTGAAACTTAACAAAGAAATAAAGGACCTAACAGATGTTATGACTCAAATGGGCCTAATAGATATCTACAGAATATTCCATCCTAACACAAAAGAATATACCTTCTTCTCAGCACCCCATGGAACCTTCTCAAAAATTGACCACATGCTTGGACACAAAACAAATCTCAACAGATACAAAAAAATTGGAATAACCTCCTGTATCTTATCAGACCACCATGCCTTAAAGTTAGACCTCAACAACAACAAAAATTATAAAAAACCCACAAACTCATGGAAACTGAATAATGCCCACCTGAAACATCAATGGGTCAAGGAAGAAATAAAGAAAGAAATGAAAGATTTCCTAGAATTCAATGAAAATGAAAGTATAACATACCCAAACTTATGGGACACTATGAAAGCAGTGCTAAGAGGAAAACCCATAGCTCTAAATGCACACATGAAGAAGATGGAGCAATCCCATACCAATGAATTAACAGCACAACTGAAAGCTCTAGAACAAAAAGAAACAAACTCACCCAGGAGAAATAGATGCAAGGAAATAATGAAATTGAGGGCTGAAATCAACGAAATAGAAAACAAGAGAACAATACAAAAAAATCAATGAAACAAAGAGTTGGTTCTTTGAAAAAATCAACAAGATAGACAAACCCCTAGCCAAATTAACCAAAAGGCAAAGAGAGAGCACCCAAATTAACAAAATCAGAAATGAAAAGGGAGACATAACAACAGACAATGAGGAAATCCAGAGAATCATCAGATCATACTTCAAAAACCAGTACTCCACAAAAATGGAAAACCAGGAAGAAATGGACAATTTTCTGGATAAATAGAACATACCAAAATTAAATCAAGACCAGATAAACCATTTAAATAGACCAATAACCCCTAAAGAAATAGAAACAGTCATCAAAAGTCTCCCAACCAAAAAAAGCCCAGGACCAGATGGTTTCAGTGCAGAATTCTACCAGACTTTCAAAGAAGAACTAATACCAATCCTCTTCAAAGTGTTCCACACAATAGAAACAGAAGGAACACTACCAAACTCTTTTTTTTATGAGGCTACAATTACCCTGATACCCAAACCACATAAAGATGCAACAAAGAAAGAGAACTACAGACCAATCTCCCTCATGAACATTGATGCAAAAATACTCAACAAAATATTGGCAAACCAAATCCAAGAATACATCAAAACAATCATCCATCACGACCAAGTAGGATTCATCCCAGGGATGCAAGGATGATTCAACATACAAAAATCAGTCAATGTAATACACCATATAAACAAACTGAAAGAAAAAAAACCACATGATCATCTCCTTAGATGCTGAAAAAGCCTTTGACAAAATCCAACACCCCTTCATGATAAAGGTCTTAGAAAGATCAGGAATACAAGAAACATTTCTAAACATAATAAAAGGAATTTATAGCAAGCCAACAGCAAACATCAAATTAAATGGAGAGAAACTCAAAGCGATACCACTAAATTCAGGAACAAGACAAGGCTGTCCACTCTCCCCATATTTATTCAATATAGTACTAGAAGTTCTAGCTAGAGCAATAAGAAAACAAAAAGAGATCAAAGGGATATAAATTGGCAAGGAAGAAGTCAAACTTTCACTATTTGCAGATGATATGATAGTATACATAAGTGACCCCCAAAACTCTACCAGGGAACTCCTACAGCTGATAAACTCCTTCAGTAAAGTGGCAGGATACAAGATCAACTCAAAAAAATCAGTAGCCCTCCTATACACAAATGATAAAAGGGCTGAGAAAGAAGGCAGAGAAACATCACCCTTTACAATAGCCACAAATAATACAAAATACCTTGGGATAACACTAACTAAACAAGTGAAGGACCTTTTTGATAAGAACTTTAAATCTCTAAAGAAAGAAATTGAAGAAGATATCATAAAATGGAAGGATCTCCGATGCTCATGGATAGGTAGGATTAACATAGTAAAAATGGCAATCTTACCAAAAGCAATCTACAGATTCAATGCAATCCCCATCAAAATCCCAACACAATTCTTCACAGACTTGGAAAGAAAAATACTCAACTTTATATGGAAAAACAAAAGACCCAGGATAGCTAAAAGAATCCTATAAGATAAAGCAACCCTTGGAGGCATCACCACCTCTGATCTCAAACTCTACTATAGAGCTATAGTAATAAAAACAGCTTGGTACTGGTATAAAAACCGACATACGGAACAATGGAATTGAATTGACGACCCTGACATTAATCCATGCACATATGAACACCTGGTTTTTTACAAAGGAGCCAAAACTATACAATGGAAAAAAAGAAAGTATCTTCAACAAATGGTGCTGGCATAACTGGATGTCAATATGTAAAAGATTACAAATAGATCCATATCTGTCACCATGCACAAAACTCAAGTCCAAGTGAATCAAAGACCTAAACATAATTCCAGTTACACTAAACTTAATAGAAAAGAAAATAGGAAGCACTCTTGAACGCATTGGCACTGGAGACTGTTTCCTAAATAAAACACCAACAGCACAGATCCTGAGCACAACAATTAATAAATGGGACCTCTCAAAACTGAGAAGCTTTTGGAGGGCAAAGGACACAGTCAATAAGACAAAAAGACAGCCAACAGAATGGGAAAAGATCTTCACCAACCCCACATCTGACAGAGGATTGATCTCCACAGTATATAAAGAACTCAGGAAACTAGACATCAAAGTACTGAACAGTCCACTTAAAAAATGGGCTAAAGAGCTAAACAGAGAATTCACAGAACAAGAACTACAAATGGCTGAAAGACATTTAAAGAAATGCTCAACATCCTGAATCATCAGAGAAATGCAAATCAAAACGACTCTGAGATACCACCTTACACCTGTTAGAATGGCTACCATCAAAAACACCAATGACAACCAATGTTGGAGAGGATGTGGAGCAAAGGGAACACTCTTCCACTGTTGGTGGGAATGTAAACTTGTACAACCACTGTGGAAATCAGTATGGCAGTTTCTCAGAAAATTAGGAATTGAACTACCTCAAGACCCAGCCATCCCACTCTTGGGCATATACCCAAGGAATGCTGATTCATACCATAAAGATACATGCTCAGCTATGTTCATAGCAGCACTATTTGTAATAGCCAGAACCTGAAAACAACCTAGATGCCTATCAACGGAAGAATGGATGAAAAAAATGTGGTACATATACACAATGGAGTACTACTCAGCAGAGAAAAACAATGAAAGCATGAAATTTGCAGGCAAATGGATGGAACTAGAAAAAATCATCCTGAGTGAGGTAACCCAAACCCAGAAAGACACTTGTGGTATGTACTCACTCATAGGTGGATTCTAGATATAAAATAAAGAACAATCAGACCACAACCCATAGAACCATAGAGGCTATATATATAGCATGGAGGTCCCTAGGACGACTGTGGCTTATAATAAATTTCAGTTTTACTCAATTATTGAAAAAAATAGCCAAATGAATGGAAACACATGAACTATTAACCAAAGGTTGAGGGACCCCCAGCTGGATCAGCCCCTCTGAATAGGTGAGACAGTTGATTGGCTTGATCTGTTTGGGAGGCAACTAGGCAGTGGGATCAAGTCCTGTGCTCATTGCATGAGTTGGCTGTTTGAAACCTGGAGCTTATGCAGGGACACTTGGCTCAGTCTGGGAGGAAGCGACTGGACCTGCCTGGACTGAGTCTACCAGGTTGATCGCAGTCCTTGGGGGAGGACTTGACCTGGAGGACGTGGGAATGGGGGTAGGCTGGGGGTAAGGGGAGGGGGTGGGAGGGGGAGAATAGGGGAACCCATGGCTGATATGTAGAACTGAATGGTATTGTAAAATTATATATATATATATATATATATATATATATATATATATATATATGATCCCTGGGCACCAACCACTCCAGGGAAGACCTGCCCAACTTGGCCCCCAAGTTCTGGCCACCAGGCAGGTTCCCTTCTAGCCCTACTGGGAAGGTTCCCCTTCTCCAAGGCCCCCGGCAGACCCTGCAATCTCCATGCCCTGCCCCCATGCCCATCTGCCAGAGACCCCAGCCACTTATGAGACTTAGAGACCAGGCCCCAGCTACCATCATGTCCCATACTACCCTTCTGGACAATAGCTCCCATCCTGCCCTGGACTTCCCTGTCTGGACAAGAGCTCCCATCCTGCCCCGGAGTTCCCATTTTGATAAGAGAGGTCCCATCTGGATAAGAAAGAGAGACTTCCTGAATCTGTCAGCTCTGTCTGGACCAAGTGCACTGATAAGAACAAGAATGAACCATAAGGAGGTGGGCAGACATCAAGACAGAAGTAAATACTACAAAAGGAAGAGCAGTACAGCATCACCAGAACCTAGCCCTCCTCCAACATCTAGATCAGAACATCAAAAATTGAAAGAAGCAGAAGAAAGCAGCCTTATGAATAACATCATGAAGAAGGTAGAGGAATAAAGAGGAAAAGACGAAAAAATGAGAAGGACACTATAAAAAACTAGAGGAAAGGACAAATAAAGTAGAAGAATACAATAAAGTCCTGGAAGAAAACAATAAAGCACTGAAAGAAAATCATGAAAAAGAAATGAAACAAATGAAGGAAACAGTCCAAGACCTGAAAAGGGAAGCAGAAAAAATGAAGAAGACACAAACAGAGGGAATTCTGGAAATAGAAAATCTGAGTAAACGATCAGGAACTTCAGATGCAAGTATAACCAGCAGAATTCAAGAGATGGAAGAGAGGATCTCTGGCGTTGAAGATTCTGTAGAAGAAATAGATTTATCAGTCAAAGAAAACACTAAAGCCAACAAAGTCATGAACCAAAATGTCCAAGAAATTTGGAGCACCATGAAAAACCAAACCTACAAATAATAGGGATAGAAGAAGGCAAAGAATACCAACTCAAAGGCACAGAAAATATATTCAACAAGATCATAGAAGAAAACTTTCCTAACTTAAAGAAGGAAATGCCTATGAAGATACAAGAAGCCTATAGAACACCAAACAGACTAGACCCCCAAAAAAGGTCCCCTTGCCACATAATAATTAAACAACTAAACATACAGAATAAAGAAAGAATTTTAACACCAGCTAAGGAAAAAGGCCAAGTGACTTATAAAGGCAAACCCATCAGAATAACACCTGATTTCTCAATGGAGACTTTGAAAGCCAGAAGGACCTGGACAGGTGTAATGCAGACACTAAGAGACCATGAATGCTAGCCCAGATTAATATACCCAGCAAAATTTTCATAGACGGAATGAACAAGACATCCCAAGACTAAGCCAGATTTAAATAATTCTTATCCGCAAACCCAGCCCTACAGAAAGTACTAGAAAGACAATTCCAATGAAAGGAAGTCAGATACACCCTCAAAAACACACACAATACATAAAGCCACAGCAGTAAACCCCAAAGAAGAGAAGTATACACACACTACCACCAAAAAATAACAGGAATGAACAATCACTGGTCATTAATATCCCTTAATATCAATGGACATAACTCACCTATAAAAAGACATAGGCTTACAAAATGGATACGAAAGCAGGACCCATCTTTCTGCTGCATACAAGAAATACATCTCAAATTCAAAGATAGACACTACCTAAGAATAAAAGGCTGGGAAAACACTTTCAAATCAAATAGTCTTTAGAAACAAGTGGGTGTAGCCATCCTGATATCCAGCAAAATAGACTTCAAACTAAAATCAATCAAAAGAGTTCAAGAAGGGCATTACATACTCATCACCACAAGAAAAGATCCACCAAGATGAAGTTTCAATTCTGAACACTTATTCCCCAAACACAAGGGCACCCACATATGTAAGAGAAATATTACTAAAGCTTAAACCACATATAAAACCCCATACATTAAGAGTGGGAGACTTTAACACCCCACTTTCACCACTGGATAGATCACCCAAATGGAAACTTCACAGAGAAATAAAGGACATAACTGATGTCATGACTCAAATGGACTTAATTGATATCTACAGAACATTCCATGCTAACAAAAAAGAATATACCTTCTTCTCAGCACCCCATGGAACCTTCTCTAAAATCGACCATATACTTGGCCACAAAGCAAGCCTCAACAGATACAAAACAATTAGAATAACCTCCTGTGCTCTATCAGGCCACCATGGTTTAAAGTTAGATTTCAACAACAAACAAAAACTACAGAAAACCTACACTCTCATGGAAACTTAATCACCAATGAATTAAGGAAGAAAGAAATTAAAGACTTCCTAGAGATCAACAAAAATGAAGACACCACATACCCAAACTTATGGGACAGTATGAAAACAGTGCTAAGAGGGAAATTCATAGCACTAAATGCCCACATAAAGAAGTTGGAGAAATCTCACACTAGTGACTTAACAGCACACCTGAAAGTTCTAGAACAAGAAGAAGCAAAGTCTCCCAGGAAGAATAGACACCAGGAAATTATCAAAGTGAAAGGTGAAATCAATAAAATAGAAACAAAGAGAACAATACAAAAAGTTAATGAAGCAAAGAGTTGGTTCTTTGAGAAAATCAATAAGATAGACAAGCCTTTATCCAAACTAACCAAAAGACAGAGAGAGAGCATCCAAATCAACAAAATCAGAAATGAAAAGGGGGACATAACAACAGATATTTAAGAAATCCAGAGAATCACTAGGTCATACTTCAAAACCCTCTACTCCACAAAACTGGTAAATCTAAAAGAAATGGATCATTTTCTGGATAAGTACCACATACCTAAATTAAATCAAGACCAGATAAACTATTTAAATAGTCCAATAACCCCTAAGGAAATAGAAACAGTCATTAAAAGTCTCCCAAGCAAAAAAAAAAAAAAAAAACCAGGACCAGATGGTTTTAGGGCAGAATTCTACCAGATCTTCAAAGAAGAGTTAATACCAATACTCTCTAAATTGTTCCAAACAATAGAAACAGAAGGTACATTACCAAACTCCTTCTATGAGGCTACAATTACCTCGATTCCTAAACCAAACAAGGATACTACAAAGAAAGAGACCAACAGACCAATCTCCCTCATTGATGCAAAAATACTCAATAAAATACTGGCAAACAGACTCCAAGAACACATCAGAACAATTATCCACCATGATCAAGTAGGCTTCATCCCAGGGATGCAAGGGTGGTTCAACATACGAAAGTCCATCAATGTAATACACCATATAAACAAACTCAAAGAAAAAAAACCACATGATCATCTCACTAGATGCAGAAAAGGCATTTGACAAAATCCAACACCCCTTCATGATAAAGGTCTTGGAGCAATCAGGAATACAGGGAACATACCTAAACATAATAAAGGCAATTTACAGCAAGCCAATAGCCAACATCAAATTAAATGGAGAGAAACTCAAAGTGATTCCACTAAAATCAGGAACGAGGCAAGGCTGTCCACTCTCCCCATACTTATTCAATATAGTACTTGAAATTCTAGCCAGAGCAATAAGACAACATGAGGAGATTAAGGGGATATAAATTGCAAAGGAAGAAGTCAAGCTTTCCCTATTTGCAGATGACATGATAGTATACTTGAGTGACCCCAAAGATTCCACCCAGGAACTGATAAAGCTTACAAACACCTTCAGCAACATAGCAGGATACAAGATCAACTCAAAAAAAAATTATTAGTCCTTCTATATACAATGGACAAAGAAGCTGAGAAGGAAATCAGAGATACATCACCCTTTACAATAGCCACAAATGACATAAAATACCTTGGGGTAACACTAACCAAGCAAGTCAAGGACCTATATGACAAGAATTTTAAGTCCTTGAAAAAAGAAATTAAAGAAGATGTCAGAAAATGGAAAGATATCCCATGCTCATGGATAGGCAGGACTAACAGTAAAAATGGTAATTTTACCAAAAGCAATCTACAGATTCAATGCAATCCCCATCAAAATACCAACACAATTCTTCACAGACCTGGAAACAATAATACTCAACTTCATATGGAAAAACAAAAACC
>NC_051065.1:77203587-77311011 GCF_004664715.2 Peromyscus leucopus | reverse complement strand
GTGGCTGATATGTAGAACTGAATTGTATTGCAAAATTAAAAAAAAAAGCCACCGTAAAAAGACAAAAAAAATGTTGGTTAATATGAGTGTACAATAAAAGTTTTAGGAAAACTTATAAATACAGATCATAGAGATATTCAGACCCAGACAGATGAAAAAAACAAAATTAAGGGAATATTCTATTGTTACTAATCTCATGATCTTTTGGTTTTATTTTGACTCTTTAACAGCTTTTCTTAAGGTATAAATATTATCTCAAATTTTATAAGATTAATAAATATTTTGAACTTTTGTCATGATATTAGTGGTCATATAGAATACTAATTCTAGAAAAAAAAGCCTCATCTTGCTTCTTGTACATGATTTCAGGTTTGAGTCTCTTATCAGGTAAAGAAGAATTAGGTTTTTGTACTCTGGATGTACATAACAAATATGAGTCCTTTAACCTCCTTGAGATTTGCTGCATATGACATTTAAAATGTTTACACTTTCTGCAGTAAACCATGATCAGCCTAACAGTGATCTAGGACATCTTCAAAAAGATTATGAAGCCCCACAAGGATGATTACACCAGGGGTATGATAACACCACTAAGCTGAAAAATACTGTCTAAAGATTGGCATTGGACTACAAACTGCTCAGGACTATTTTGAGGTAGCATGCTGAGATTATTCAACCTCAAGGAATACTCTAGACAGTACTTGAGACAATCACACTTTCTGATTATGCACAAACTGGACAACAAATGATACAGCTACCTCTCCCAGGACTTGACAATTAACCAAAATTTTTCTTTTTGCCATGCCCCCAAAAAGGTCATCATCCCCCACATTCCCAAGAGGTAGGGTGGGTGGTTTTGATTTTTCAATGGGTTATGGATATTTGTCATTTTTTAGGGTGGTTAGTTACAAGTTGTTATTTATAATGGTTAAAAAAAAGATGAACAAAGAAGAATCAATTCAGGGTTCTTATTTTCAAAAGAAAAAAAGGGGAATATAGTCATGATAGAATATAAGGGCAGATTATTGAATCTTTTCTAAAAAGAAATAGAGAAAATATAGAAATAGGATAAAAAGATAGATTATTGAATCTGCTTTTAAACAAAAAATGCAACTACTTGTTTTCAATATTTTACATAGATATGGATCTTTGTATATTAATGCAAAGTTGAGATTATTTTTGTTAGAACATACTGTACATGCTTTTCTACTCTTGTTCAAAGTATAGTACCAAGACAACTCATTTAACAATGTAATACAAATTTTCAGTCCTTGAAAGTTATTATTACCAACTATTTAGGATAATAAGGAAATGCAGATTAGTAGTTATCTAGTCATTGCAATCAATCTTGTAGTCATGTTAGGTATGTTTTCAAGGTCAAACAGAGATACCTTTTAGACAGACAAGTAGTATTCAAACACTTCAGATGCTTAATAAAATAGATTATTTTCTGTGTGTGACAATGAGACATGTCTGCTTCTGGCAGCACCATTCTACTTCAGAGAAGATGATGAGCACATTGAAATTCCATATGGAGTTTACTTTATTTGTGGCAAACGTTAGCCAGTAGGCAAAAAAATACCCGTTTTTTCAACCACTAACAATTTCCTGTCCAAATGGGACTAGCAGGACACAAAAGAAAGAACTGCTAAACATTGCCAAGGCAAAGTTGGACAGTCCTTCAAATAATCCCACTTCACAGATAAGTCTGTCAGATATACTAGGCCTGTAGGCTGAAGATGAATGCCCCCCATATTGCAAAGGAACATCGGGTGAATGTCTATGCAGCTAGCCAGCTGCTTCTGTCATTTCTTACATTTTTTGGAAGTATCTTGCTTGCACTTCCTGCTTACTCAGATAATATCATTTTCTTCTCAGGTATTGAGAGCTGCTGTTAGCAAAAGGCCATGGGAGTATACAGAAGGTGGCAACTAGTATTCAGAAGGTCAACCGACCAGAACCAAGGATTCTGTTGGAGGAAACCATCATGCAAGGTCTTTTGGAAATACTGCCTTTTGAATGAATTGGCTGTTTCTCGTTGTAAACATCTTGTGTAACAACAGATATGATATCTTCCCATTATCATGCATTTTCATAAAATATATATGTAATCTCATGATTAAATCTCTATCTTATGGGCAAATATATCTGTGGGTGGTCAGGAATGTGACTTTTCATATAGGTGTATAATTTTGATATACAGAAAATATACTAGGATATGCTTCATAGCCAGATCCATTGTCCCATGAGACACTTACAGCTTGCTTTGTTTCTTTAGGCTCAGACTAACACAGAAAATAATAATCTCCTCTGTATAACACAAACTGTACACATTTAGTTCATTTGTACCTCAGAGCAAGTTCAACCAAACTAAAGGAATTTATATATGTACAAGTTATGTACAAGGTCAGTGTTGCAGGTGTCTCACCAAGGCTACTAACACAAAACCCTCTAAGATAAGCTGGCCAGTTCTTCACTTGCCAAGTCTGCTGATAGAAAGCTATGTCTCAGAGTTTGTGGGATGGGGCACTGCACACCACCACCCCCCAGCAGATCCTGAGAGACCTTGGAACCTTACATTACCATGGTAATGACTCTGTTCCTTATAACCTATTCTAGGAGTATGCTATGACATTGAGGGTTTTGAGACTTTTCCCAGCATTACAAGGAGTCTCCTGTTAGAAATGTGAGGAGTCAGACAAGAGAGAAGCTAAGAAGAATTGACTTAGAAGATTAAAATGAATGAACTAAAAGAACATAGTGTATGTTCATTCCTTTGATTTTCCTAAGATTAGATTCCCAGCTGGTAGTAGATTCTTGCCTGGACCCTGGGAAAAAGTTATTTGGTAATGGACTCCAAGAGCTCTTGTTACTTGGGTGTCTGATTGAAGACTTTTTAGTTATAGTGATAGTTTTCCTTGTTACCAGATTAGAAAAGAAATTCACTAAAGAAGTATAAAGTATATAGGTCGAGAGATATTAAAACATATTTTTGGAAATGCAAGTTAGAATAGAAAGTGAGTTTGGTACAACCTTTTGGACTTACCAAAATAAGATGGATCATGGAGTATTTTCTCTGAATTTGTCAAATGTTTATGGACTAAACATTGATGATATGTTTTTTTTTACTGTATATATATAGAATAACTATGTATATAGTTTTTCTACTTATTGTATATAATTCTTCATATATTAAATATAACTATATATTTTAGACAAAAAAGGAGGAAATGTAGTGTGTGGTGGTAATCTAATTGTACTGAAATATTATTTTGATTGTATGTTAATAAATAAAGTTGTCCGGGGGTCAGAGCTATTAGAGCCATAGCAAGAGTGTGGTGGTGGTGGCACACGCCTTTAATCCCATAGATCTCTGTGTGTTCAGAGATATAGCCAGCATTGGAGACATATGCCTTTAAGACCTAGGGGGCTGTACATTCAGACAGTGACGAGGCAGTCATGTGTTTGGGTTTACAACCAATGAGAAGGCAGAACAACATACTATAAAAAAAACGAACAGACAGGAAGGTCTCTTTTAGCGAAGCTGGGACAGCAGGAGGAAGGGTGAGATTTTAGCTCTGAGCTCTGACCTCTCGGCTTTCTCTTTTACATTGTTTCTGTGTTTCTTATTTAATAAGACGGTTGGTTACATCTACATCTGGCGCCCAACGGGACAAGAATCCATTAAAAACCGCTTGGCTTGACGACAGGTCCGCTTTCCCGCAAGGGCGGCAGGCGGCGGCAGGCAGCGGAGGAAGCGGCAGGAAGCGGCCGGCATCCTAGTCCGAGCCCGAGCTGCCGGCGTCCTAGTCCGAACTGCCGGCTTCCTAGTCCAGGTGGCAGCTTCTAGTCCGGGCCTAGGTCTGTGAGCAGCTTGCTTAAAGCTGGTGCTACAAATAACTCAGACCTGCCCTGCCGAACAGGGCCCTGCCTGTAAAGCCAACGCACGTGGTCGGAGCTTAAGGAAGCCAGACCCAAGCCTTGACTCGGCACAAGAGGGAAGACGTGGCTGGATTTAAGCTTTAGCCGGCTACACTTTCTTGCGCGTTCTCTCTTTCCTCTCTCTCTCTCTCTCTCTTTCTCTCTCTCTCTCTCTGGATTTACACCTGGGACACTAGGTGGTTGCTTTGAAAATCCCTTTGGATTTCTACTGTTCTACGCAGATTTGGTAAGTCATAACATATCAGATGTTTTAAAGGAATCTATCTAAAAGAGAATTTTTTCCACATTAAAAAACAAATGGGTTTTATGTGTACATTGGAAGAAAATTGGTTTTTGTTCGAAATTTTAGGCAGTCTGATAATGGAACAACTATATAATATTAGTATTGGTGGAATTATGCACCTTATCACTATGCTAATCCATATTTTAATATTTAAAAAGATAGTCAATTTAAGTGCCAGAATAACAGCTTTAGAAGAACTTGTTAAACCTGTAAAAATTCAGAGGGAAGAAATTAACAGTGAAGCTGTTTCAAGTCGGGATCATAAGGTTTCAGAAAGAAAGTCTGTTTTCACACAGTCACACTTAATTTATCCTGTAACCGTACAGCAAATGCCTGATCAAATGGCTACACAAAATATTTGGGCTCCAATTGAAATGCTGGATTTAAAAAGGTTTAAGGAGGCAATAGTATCTTATGGCATGCATTCCCCATATGTAAAGCAAATGTTAAACTCTTGGTCAACATATAATAAGATAGTACCACAGGACTGGTGGGACCTTGCACAAGGTGTTCTGGAACCCAGCCAGAGACTTCAATTTCTGACTTGGTTTAAGGAGGAGGCTAAAAACATAGAAAAACAATGGAGGGATAAAGGAATACAAGTTTGCCAGGATCAGCTTATTGGCGAAGGCCAATATGCTTCAGCACAAACACAATGTTTATATGATGTCCAAACCCTAATTTTATGTCGAACGGCAGCCTTGAATGCATGGGACAGAGTTGAGGAACCAGGAAAAAAATCTGAGTCATTTACAAAGGTGATGCAAGGCCCAAAAGAGTCTTTTACAGATTTTTTACAAAGACTGGCTTCAGCAGTAATGAGAATGGTCTCGGATTCAGAAGCTGGTAAGGCAATAATTGAATCTTTGGCCTTTGAGAATACGAATGCAGCATGTAAAAGAATAATCAGGCCATTAAGGGCAAGATCTGCACCTATGGAAGATTGGATTAGAGAAACAATTAATGTTGAGGCTGATGAGCATGATGATACGTGGGTAGGAGAAGTAATTTCAAAAGGTTTGAGGAGTGTTAGATGTTTTGGATGTGGAAAGCAAGGACATTTGAAAAGGGACTGTAGACAGGTCATTCTGAGAAACAATGTTTCTTCAAGGAACAATGGCAGCAGAATGCCCCTTCCTTCTGGAGTATGCAGAAGGTGTGGTAAGGGAAAACACTGGACCAGGAATGTAGATCAACAAAGGACAGACAGGGTAATCCTTTGCCTCAGTCTTCGGGAAACTCCCAGAGGGGCCTCAGGCAGGCCCCCAGTGCAAATCCAGTTCAAACCTTTCCTGCAGCCATAGAGGAAATGCCTGCTCTGGAGAGCGATTAAATAACCAAATGCCTATTGGAATAAATCATGCTGGTCAGGATGATGAAACAGAGAATAGAAAATTCAGGAGAAAACATAAAGAAAATTTTTTGGCAAACTTCTATTAATGAACAGAGACCAAAATTAATGATAAAAATAAATGGTGTTTTGTTGTCTGGTCTGGTAGACACAGGTGCGGACGTTACCATAATTGCACCAGAATTTTGGCATCCAACTTGGCCTCTTCAGGAGGTAAACGTTCAACTGTTAGGAATTGGGACATTATCTCAGGTGAAACAGAGTGCAAGATGGCTCGAACGTATAGGTCCAGAAGGACAGAGAGGAAAATTACAACCATATGTGGCTAACATAACTATGAACCTGTGGGGTCGAGACTTGTTGCAACAATGGAATACTCAGATTAACATCCCTCCAATCTCAGAAACAAATCAGAAAATTTAAGTAAAGTGGTACAAAGTCCTTATAATTCAGTGCAAAAATCAGAATTGTATGCTATTCTGTTGGTATTAATGGATTTTTCAGAACCTCTCAACATAGTAACTGACTCTCAGTATGCTGAAAGAGTGGTGTTACATATTGAGACTGCAGAATTTATCCCTGATGCTTCAGAATTAACTTCACTATTTATTCAATTACAAGATACAATCAGGAAAAGGAGTCATCCTTTATATATAACTCACATCCGATCTCATACTGGTCTGCCAGGCCCTTTAGCACAAGGCAATGATGAGATTGATAAATTATTGATAGGAAATGGGCTGGAGGCCTCAGATTTTCATAAAAAACATCATGTCAATAGTAAAGGTTTAAAAAAGGATTTTTCCATAACCTGGCAACAAGCCAAAGAAATAGTAAAGAAATGTCCTACTTGTTCCTTCTACAATCAAACGCCTTTACCAGCAGGATGTAACCCAAAGGGTACTCAGAGAAATGAAATCTGGCAGATGGACGTGTTTCACTTTGCAGAATTTGGAAAATTGAAATATGTACACCACACTATAGATACTTATTCAGGATTTCAATGGGCAACTGCTTTGAGTTCTGAAAAAGCTGATTTTGTAATCACTCATTTGCTAGAAGTTATGGCCATCATGGGTATACCTGCACAAATCAAAACTGACAATGCTCCATCATATGTCTCTGTTAAAATGAAACAGTTTTTTGCTTATTACAATATAAAGCATATTACAGGCATACCACATAATCCTACAGGTCAAGCAGTTATAGAAAGATCAAACAGAACTCTAAAGGATATGCTAAATAAACAGAAATGGGTAACAAAAACCCCCAGAAATAGACTGCATAATGCTCTTCTAACTTTGAATTTTCTGAATGCCAATGAGAAAGGAACAACAGCTGCAGAGAGACATTGGATAACAGAAAAAACTACAGAATTAAATCAGCCTATATACTTTTTTTTTTTTTTTTTTGGTTTTTCGAGACAGGGTTTCTCTGCGTAGTTTTGCGCCTTTCCTGGAGCTCACTTGGTAGACCAGGCTGGCCTCGAACTCACAGCGATCCGCCTGGCTCGGCCTCCCGAGTGCTGGGATTAAAGGTGTGCACCACCACCGCCCGGCCAGCCTATATACTTTAAGGATGTGCTGACCTCAGAATGGAAACCAGGGTATGTATTACATTGGGGACGAGGTTTTGCTTTTGTTTCTACAGGAGAAGATAAGCTGTGGGTACCATCAAAATTGATAAAGGTTCGATTTGAACAAGAGAGACCTCTTAATTGAGGAGGTGATAGTTCATCAACCAGCATGAACATCCAATTTAAACTAACTTGTACCAGTAACACATGCCTTTTCATTTAATCAGATAATAACTTGCCAAAAAGGAACATCCCCAAATTTAGTCTTGGGGAAAGGTTTTTGTTTTTGTCTTTTAGGAGAATGAAGGTTAAGGAATCTGAAGAACACTGGACAAATGAGACAACTGAAGAAAAGGGACAAATCATCTATCCCAAGAAACAGAGTGAAACGGTGTATGGGTATATATTATCTAAAAAATTTTTATGTCTTCCTAAATGTTTGTTTCTGCTTTTCTCTAAAGATTTAACACTATCGGTTTTCTAATAGTCCCAGTTCAATTAAAATTTAAAGCTGACTTTGGAGTTGGAGAATGGCTCTCTCGTTCTTTAAAATCAAGCATGTTGTTAAAAGGAAAATGCAAACTCCCTGTATCATGCCAGAATAAAAGAGCCATCTTCTGCTATGGTACAGAACAAAAGCAAAATTAATTAAGGGACTATTCTATTACTAATCTCAACTCTTTGATTCTATTCTGATTCTTTAAACTTTTCTCAAAGTATAAATTTTATATCAAAATTTACAAGATTAATATATATATATATGTATATATATATATATACATTTTAAACTTTGTTAAGATATGAATGGTCATATAGAGTACTAACTAATTCTAGAAAAAAGGCTAGCTGCATATATATGTTTTTGTGTTCGAGTCTCTTATCAGTTTTCTGCAGGAAATCATGGCCCTGCCTAACATCAACTGAAGTCTCCAGAAAGAAGATGGGGCTCCACAACAACAACAATTCCACGTGGACAATAATAATATCATTAAGCTGACAAATATCATCCACAGATCAGCTTTGAACTACAAGGTGCTCAGAGCAATTTTGAGATGACTAGCTGAGATGATCCAGTCTCAAAGACTACTTGAATAAGGACTTAAGATAAACCCTGAACTTTGGCATTTTACACAGACTGGATAATGAAGGATATAGTTACTTTTCCTAGAATTTGACAATTAACCTAAAATTTTTCTTTCAGGATAAAGAAAACTTCGCCCATACCCAGCAGGAAGCAATTTTAAGAATACGACGCCCACATTCCCAAAGAGGTGGTGTGGGGCGGGTGGTTTTTTGGTCTTTTTAATGGGTTTTGGGTCTGGGATAATTTTCAGTATTTAGGGGGGTTGGTTACAAGTTATTGTCAAGGGTTAGGAAAAAGGCTAAGCAAAGGAGATTAGATTTAAGGTTCTTGTTTAAAAAAAAAAGGAAAGAAAAGAAAAAGAAAGAAATGAAAAAGACAATTACTAGTTTTAAATACTTTACATTGTATTGAATTGTTTTATATTGTATACAAATTTGAAACTGATATTGTTAGAAAATGCTATATGTATATTTCTAATTGTATTTATACCATTCATTTAACAATGTAATGCAAATTTCTGATCCTTGAATGTTATTATTACCAACTATTAGGATATAAAGAAATGAAAGTTAATAGTTAGACATTACAATAGAACTTGTAGTCATATTAGATATGTTTTAAAAATTGAGCAGAGATGTTTTAGACAGGTCATCTTCAAACCCTTCAGAGATCTACAGAATATGGCATTTAAAATGTTTTAATAACTTAGAAAATTTTTCTTTTTTGAGACATGTCGGCTCCTGGCAGTACTAATCTACTTCAGAGAAAATATGGGCATTGAAGAAACTGTATATGGAGTCAACTTTCATTGTGGCAAAAGTTAGCCACTGGACAGCAAAGTATCCTCGAATCAACAGGACAAAATGGACAGACAGAACACGAAACAAGGTACTACTGATCCTTGCCAAAACAAGTGTGGTTATGGCTTTATCAAAAGGCATCTTCTGAGGCCAGACCATATGGCCCCATCCCTGAAGTGGCCTTCGCATCTGGAAAAGGTACAGTGCCCTTTTCTTCGAAGGCAGCTTAACAGGCAGAGGGCCGATGGCTTCTGTTGTACAATGGAACAGCAGCTGAAAGCTCATGCCTCTCAAAAGTAGACTGGCATTTAATAGAGGGATGTGGAGAAGAAGGGGATGCTGAGATGAAGCCATATATACACAGCCAAGAAGAATGGACAGCTGAATTTAAAAACTGTCAACAATTTCCAGAATTTAAAATCCTGAATCATGACAGGACACTAGTGGAATTCAAGTGTTTCTGGTACATGGACTGCTCTCACCCAATGTGAGGTTGAACTGTTGACCTTGTGTACATCCTACATCATAAATGAGTCCGTCAGATACACTAAGCCTATAGGCTGAAGATGATGCCCCAACACTTCGGAGAAACCTCAGGTGACTGCCCAGGCAGCTGGCTGTTTCTGTCAACTCACAAATTTTTTGGAAGTTACTTGCATGCACTTCCTGTTTTTATTTTTGTTAGCTAATATTATTCCCTTCTTGGGTCTCTGAGGGAGTTGAAGCTTAGTTAGTTATGGTTGAAGATTAGTTAGTTATAGTTGAAAATTAATTAGGATAGAAAGTACATTAGATACATCTTGGATTTACCAAAATAGGTTAGATAATGGAATTATTTTCTCTGATTTGTCAAATACCTGTTTAGGTATTTATTACTTGTATATATTGTATATAGTTATTGTACTTTTGTATATAGTTTTTCTTTTGTTAGTTATAACCTTTTGCTTTTTTTCTTTTTATTAAAATAGAAAAGGGGAAATGTGGTGGTAATCTAATTGTACTGAAATATTATTTTGATTGTATGTTAATAAATAAAGTTGTCCGGGGGTCAGAGCTATTAGAGCCATAGCAAGAGTGTGGCGGTGGTGGCACACGCCTTTAATCCCATAGATCTCTGTGTGTTCAGGGATATAGCCAGCATTGGAGACATATGCCTTTAAGACCTAGGGGGCTGTACATTCAGACAGTGATGAGGCAGTCATGTGTTTGGGTTTACAACCAATGAGAAGGCAGAACAACATACTATAAAAAAAACGAACAGACAGGAAGTAGGTCTCTTTTAGCGAAGCTGGGACAGCAGGAGGAAGGGTGAGATTTTAGCTCTGAGCTCTGACCTCTCGGCTTTCTCTTTTACATTGTTTCTGTGTTTCTTATTTAATAAGACGGTTGGATACATCTACAGTAGTGATATTTTGTTTTTGCTCTAACAACTAAAGCTTGCCTGGAGATCAGAGTGCATAGCTAGTCACCTAGTTAACCACAGAAGCCAGGCAGTGGTAGCACATACCTTTAATCCCATCACTTGAGAGGAGAAAGCAGGAAGATAAAAAATTCAAGACAACTCTGTACTATAAGATACTGATTCAGTATAAAAGAGGAACAGATTCAGACAAGGGAGGCACACAATATTAATCCCAGCACTAGGCAGGTGGAGACAGTGATATATGATGGGAGGAGGCAGGAGCTCAGCCCTTTAATTCTGAAGATTCCTAGAGGTAAGAAGTCTTTCTAGTGGCAGGCTGCTCTGCTTCTCTGATCTTTCAGCTCTCACCCATAAATCTGACACAACATTTTTATTATTAAGACCAATTAGAATTCATTCGAAAACTATTTGATGAATTTCTTTGAAATTCATGAGTAGAACTGTACATCATCTTTCACATCTTTCAAAAAATTATATATATATATGTCTTATATGGATATCTGCCACAAAGAAAAGCCAAAAACTAAATTAAAATAAATTTAAAATATCTCTGAAATTTCTTAACTATTTTCTTTCATTGAAATCTTAAAGAAATGGCACTCACAAAAACAACTGAAAGAATAAATAAAGTACTTATGACAAGAGCAAAAATTACCTTAAAATGATTACACTCTCTAAACTTAAAGGGGTAATAATGAAATTTCCTCAGTTACAATGTAACTGGAAATTTTCATAATCAGATGATACTATATTTAACTTTATCAGGAAATATTGTAGAATGTGGAATTCAAATTGACCAGCATTTTTCTTATAGAAATATGGTTTTACAGTAGCATCATTTCTTTCATGTTACATAATTTTTGACCAGTTTTTAATTATCTGTGTCTGGCGAGCAATAATTTTGAGTACAGGTAACTTTATATCATATGTTCACATACACTGAATTATTCCACAATAATATAGACTAGGTTAAATAATAATAATAATAATAATAATAATAATAGGTGTTTACACAACTTTAGTAATAGAAAATATCTTCAATGAGCTGTTTGAGAGGCAGGGAAATCTGTTTCCTATGTTACACCTGGGATGTGTATCACGCTCTTTGACTTCAATTATTTTCATATCTGACTGAAGGTATTTGATTATGGTCAGAGTCATGTTAGTGGGCATGAAAGTATTATTGAGGAAGAGTTTGATGATATCATATGAGAAATGAATTATTTCATATACTACATAATAAGATTAATTCCTAATTGAGAACAATTTATCTTCAACAGTAGAGAGATTTTCAAAGACATCAGACTTCCGTGCTCATTTTAGTTACAAAGTGATTTACAAGAACCCAATTTTGATTCATTTTGACTCTTTCTAAATACTGTCACTTTTTTAGCTTACAGAATCACTTACATATTAATGCTACTTACTTTTAACACTAATAGGACTATATAATTGTCTTATTTGAGCTGATAAGAGCAGGAATGAAATATATTCATACATAATTCAAACATAATGGTCTCTCCCATCAACCATCAAACAAGAAAATGCCCCAGTCTTTCCCACAGGCCAATCTGATGGAGAATTCTCTTACGTTGAGGTTCCCTCTTCCCAGATGACTTGAGCTTGTGTCAAGTAGACAAAAACCTAACCAGGACTTGCATCAATGGATATGTTTTACCAATATTGTCATTTTGGTAACTCACAAGGCTCACAGATTGAAAATCTCATAGGAAACTTAGATCTGTAGATACTTCCTAAAATAGAGACATCCATATTTTAACAATTCAAATGGAGTTATTGTATGTAGGACAATGACACCGCCAACTAGACACTATAGGCTAACAAATTTAAAACTGAGTGACAAGACTGGAAGCTTTTACCCCCAGTGGACTAGGTCTTCCCATGATAATTAAGACAGGCCCAAAGGCCAATACAATATACACAACACATCAGTGAGACTATTTCCAGACAAATCTAGTTTGTGTCAAGTTGACATCTGTCATCTGTCTTTATATATGGATAATCTGTCTGTCATCTATAAGTCAATCTTGTATGGGACATCTATTTGTGTATCTATCTATCCATTTTAGCCAACTACATACCTATCATCTATTTATAATTATCATTCTACCTATCTATACACACACACACTATTAAATGCATAAATGCAACATACTGAGTCCATTTAGTGTTGCTCATACATATGCTTTTAAGGCTGATCACCTTTTATTGGATAAAGAGTTATGGGCCTCACTGCTGGCAAAAATTAATTCTATCTCTCTCCAATCACTAATTGTCTATCTCCCTTCTTCATTTAAGGTGAACTCGTATGAAATTTCATATCATGCACAGTGGTATATTAACTAGGCCTGACATTATTAAGATCTTGTTTAGGCAACCATATTGTTGAGATTTCATTAGTGCAACTTCCCTTTCATATGAAGAAGATACAACCTAAGGGCAAGTGTCCTAGTCATCATTCTCCTATGATCCTATGATCATTCTGCTTTCTATACTGTGTGATTTCCAAAGCCTTAGATGTAGGGATTGTGTTATAGATGTATTATTAGGGATGGAAATTCCAAGGTCACTTGTATTGATGCATTTAGTCACATCCACAAAAATACATATATTTATGTGTGTATGTATATGACAACAATTAAAGAAAGGCAATGAATTTTAGGAGTAGGGAGACAGAGGAGGAGCTAAAGTGAGTTGGGCATGGGATTTATGTAAATAGACTATTCATATATAAAAGCTCCATTAAGTAGATAATAAGATCAGTTAGACAATTGTTGGTTTCCTGAAAATATGGTTCACTATTGCATCTTTAGGGCTTTTTTGCCATTGAGATTATTGTGGTAGCTCATTGGCTTTACAGCTGAGTAGGACTTTTGGTTGTTTTTCATATTCAAATATAGTTATATCATTGGCCCCTAGATTCACCTCTTTCCAACCTCTCATACCCCCTTACTACTTTTCACATTCACAGACTTCTTTCATTATTATTGTTACATATGTAAACATATATGTCTATGTAAATATATACTGAGTCTTTTTTGTGTTGTTCAGTGTATATGATTTCGGGAATGATCAGCTTGTACTGGATAACCACTTAGAGATCTTATCTCTGAGACAGACAATTCTTCCACTCTCAGGACTATTTGCCTATAGTACTTTGTATATTAAAATGTGATTTTAAATCAACCCCAATCAAAAAATTTATCTTGGAGATCAGTGTGCATTAACCCCACAACTGAGTGTCACAGGGGTAAGGACGATGTTTCTATTCGTGACAATGGGTTCAGTGGGCCCCATGAGATACATTCATACACCCTACCCACTACCCACTTTCAAATTACCATGGATAAAGTTGTTGTCATTTTTCGTCTCATGTTTCAGCCTCAACCAAAATCCTGTGTGTCTAATAACAACTCAGACCAATGGAAGACTCTGGTGTATGAGGTTTTTAATTTCTTTAATAAAACACTAATTTGTATTCTAATGAGAAAAACAAAAGAGTGTGGATTGGTGTTCTGGGGAGGTAGGGAGAGTCTGAGAGGAGGAGTTGTGAAAGGGTAAATTGTAATCAGAATGTGTGTGTGTGTGTGTGTGTGTGTGTGTGTGTGTGTGTGTGTGTGTGTACTTAATTTCCTTTGGGGGAACAATTATAGCATGATTTGAAATAAAGCCAATTCACATATGTGCATATAAGAATCCATGATCTCAGGGACACTGTACACTGTGTGTTCCTTTTTTGAAATTTTTCTGAAATAAATCACACAGAAAAAAGATAATATCTGGTATCCTAAGGAACTTTATAACCTTCTGTATGCTAGGTTTGAAATTTACAAAGTATTCTCATTCATTCCATAATGATGACAGCAGGCACTATTTTGGCTCCTGGTAGAATCCACTTCATAATGCACATTAGGTACTTTATTGAAAACACTTTTGCAATATGTGCAATCAAGGCATTTAATCACACATAAAACGAGTAATGATTTTCGATAATAGGAGCATGTGCAGAAGCTCCATAGTGACAACTATGAATACTTGGTGTTTACACAATTGAATTGACCTCAAAATTTAATTCCAATGAGTCAAGAATAGTGAATAATACCACATTTCTACTCAAGGGAATCAATGCTCCCATTTATGGCATGCATCTGGGAGGTGCAACAAAAATTGGGAAAATTTAAAAATACTATTGGAGTTCCTTCATATTTTCTGTAAGGATATTACATTGCTGAGATGGAAAGAAGAATCTTTGTGATATTCTCTAATTTCAAATCAGTTTTCAGAAACTGACTTACCTGCTTCATAGACATTTTTAATATTTTCAATAGGGATTTTATAGGGACAAGTCAGGTTCATGTAGTTTTTCCATACTTTTTCATTGATATTTGTTCTTATTGCTGCATTTCATTAAGGAAAAGTGAGAAGAGACCCTGCCAAATCCAGAATCAATCTCCCCTCCCCTGTCTCTTTCTCTCTCTCTACCTACAGATCAAGATATAGAACTCTATGCTACTTCTCCAGCACCATGTCTGAATGTGAGCTGCCATGTACCTCACCATGAGTATAATGAACTAAACCTGTGAAACTGTAAGCAACCTCCCAATTAAATGCTTTCATTTACAAGAGTTTCTGTGGTCATGAAATGTCTTCACAGCAATAAAATGGTGACTAAGTAAGGTTCCCAGACTGTGTTTTTGAAATTATACTACCAGTATCTCAATTTTCAGAGCCAACTAAATACTTAGTAAATATCTTCATCACAGAGATAAATCTACTCTGTTAATTTATTTATAGACTGTTAAGAGCAGCAAGTTCATTGTTGGCATTCATAAACTGGATTCTAAATGAGGACTCTACAGTATGTTATTTTATGAAGCAATAATAAGCACAATCTGTCACAGTGAAGAATTTAAGAAGGATGAGTGGAGAACTTTGTTCTCATTGCTCTCCATTTTACTAATTGGAGCAGAAGAGTAAACAGCTATTCTTGAGACACACAATAGAGGTTTGTTATTTGTACTGACTATAAAGGTCGATTTTAATTTAACTTTCTTTTCATACTGATCTCATCCCATAATATCACAATTCCAATTTGAAAATTTCACAACCAACCAAGATATGTGGAAAAGGTTCAATCATGATCATATGGTACACAGTGGTTTTATTATTTGCTTGACAAGTAATAGCAAGAAACAAAATATTAAATCAAGTGTTATCAGTGAGGACTGGTTCCTTGACCTTACCTCTTCCAACACCCAGCATGGGGAAAACACCAAGAGGATGGAAGTGCTGCAAAGTTTAACTGAACTTAAAAAATCTGATAATTCATAAGGAGCATCTTCTCTATGGGACAGATGATGGGCCATGTCACTCTGCAAGCTGTTGCCCTAATTGGTTGATAAATAAAATGCTGATTGGCCAGTAGCCAGACAGGAAGCATAGTATGAATAAGCAGACAAAGAGGATTCCGAAAAGAGGAAAGTTGAGTCAGGAGTTGCCAGCCAGACACGGTGGATGCAAGATGTGAAGGCAAAACTGAGAAAAGGTACTAAGCCACATGGCTAAACATAAATAAGAACTATGGGTCTATTTAAGAGTAAGAGCTAGTCAGTAATAAGCCTGAGCTAATGGTCATACAGCAGTAATAAATAATATAAGCCTCTGTGTGATTTTCTCAGACCTGGGGCTGTGGGCTGTGGCAAGTGACAGAAAATTTTTCTGACAGCAGGGCAGGCAGGACACAGAAAAACTTTCAGCTACAGACAGATTTCACCTTGTCAAGTGCAATGTGAACTTTAAGGAATGGACATTAAGGGTCTAACTCTATTAGAAACCGCACAGAACACAATGTCAACCACCTATTAGAATGCACATATGGGTACTATAGAGGAGCACATGTCGTGGTGTCAGCCAAATGTTCTCTGTTTGGTGCTGAGGCCTGTTCCACAATAGCAATTCAGGCCTACTTCTCTAAACACATTTCACATTCCATGGATGAGAGGATCCTATATCCCAAGGTGAAATGTAGTGTTCTTTATGTAGATTGACAAAGTACTGAACTGTGATCTATATGTTTATGTTCAAAGTATTTGACAAAAGGGACTGTCATTCCCATGCATAGCTATTGTTGAAATTATTAAGGCCACTCCACTTAGTTAAAAGAGAGTTTTATTTTGTGGGGTAACTTACAAGTGAAGGGATATGCTACAGGGTCTGTGAAAGGTGCAGTCTGGCAGTGTTCTCTGGAGAACTCTGCTCAATCTACCTTCAGCATCCAGGATCCAGGAACCAAGAGAGCCCACACATCTGGATCTTAGGTTTTCAGCATCCTCTCTCTGTCCTGCCTTGTAGGCATGACCTTTACTGAAACCTCAATTCCTGGGGGTTGGAACTTCCAGGTCAAAGTTGAAATGGTTACCCACTACACATAGCTACTCACAATAATAGGAATTAGTGACAGTTGATACTGGATCACAGAAAGGGCATTTGAACCCCCATTTAGTTCACAGGGAATGTGGTAGGAGGAATGTGAATGTTCCCACAGGTTCAGATGTTTGATCACTTTGGTCCCCAGTATCTGGGACTGTTAGGGGATGAATGAAACTCTGAGCTGGGACATCCTAAGAAATGCCAATGACATGTATGTCACATGTAAATCTTACCAGAGTCATAGAGTGAATTTTTGTCTGGAGAAAGTAAGGCAATGCGTGTGGAATCTGAGATTTTAGCCCTTGCCCATCACCAAAAATTACCGCTTGTACTCTGTGCTGTGCAATGTGCTAATCTTCAGAGCAGGTCAGAATAATTTCTGAACATGTGGCCAGGGGTATTTTTCTGTCTTTCTTTCCTATCCTTGTGGGATTAAAGATCACCACAAGGATAGAGGACACTGATACATGCAGAAAATTCATCATGTACCTTCTCCACACAAAACTGTATAATGTAAAGCACAGTAATTGCCAAGGTTGAGCTGAGATTTGTGAACTAAAGTTCATATGAGAATGCAGAGCCTATACTAAATATTCTACAAATGGTAATTGGTTATCAGGAGTTTGGAATGTTTGTTTGTGGTCCAAAATAGCCACTTTCTTGGGATAACATTGACCTAATTAGCAAGCATAGTCATATTTTTTGACTATCAGGTGAATTTTTAAATGCATGAACTTCATTAAATCCTCCTTTATCTTTCAAAGAATAATTCATATATATGCATGTCTCATATGGACATCTGGAACAAATAACAACTGAAAACAAAGTTAAAATAAAATTTAAAATATTTCTGAAATTTTATATCTATTTTCTTTCAATAAAATCTTACAGAAATAAATCAGACTCACTGTAACAATTGAGACAATAAATAAAGAACTTGTGGGAAGAACAAGAGCTAAGTGGAAAGGATTAAACTCTCTAAACTCCAAAGGATTAATAGTGAAATTTCCTTATTTATAATGCACCTGGTCCTTTTCATCATCAAATGATTCTGTGTTTGATTTTACCAGGAAAAATTATAAAATACAGAATTCAAATCGGCCAGTATTATTCTTATTGCAATGTGTTTTTACAGTAACATCATTTTTTTTCTTATACATATATTTCCAACTATTTTTAATTATCCTTGTTTGGGGAGCAATAATTTTGAGTTTTGGTGCCTTTATATTACATATTCACATATGCTGAATTATTCCATCATCATATAGACTAGGTTAAAATATTAGGTGTTTACATATCTTTAATAATGAGTAAATGTCTTCTGTTATCTGTTTGAGAGGCTCGGAAGGTCTTTTTTTTCCACGTTATGACTAAGATGCATACCATGCACTTTGATCTCAATGGTTTTCAGGTTTTACTCAAAGTATTTAATCATTTTGGGAGGCGTGTTACTGGAGATGATAGCATTATTGAGAAAAGTTGGATAAAATCATAGGAGAAATAAATTCTTTCATATACTACAGGAAAAGATGAACTATCCTAGTTGTGAATAATTTATTTCCATCAGTAGAGAGATATTCAAAAAATTCAGATTTTCATGTTCATTTAATTTAAAGTGATTTTCAGAAACCAAAGTTTTATTAATTTTGACCAATTATAAGCAATGTCATTATTCTGCTCGCAGAATCACTTAAATATTAATACCATGCTGTGGGATGTTCTGTATGGCAAATGGGTTGCTCTGACTGGTTAATAATTAAAACACTAATTGGCCAGTAGCCAGGCAGGAAGTTTACGCAGCACTAACAGAGAGGAGAATTGAGGGAACAGGAAGGCAGAGGGAGAGGCCTCCCATCCGCCACCATGACAAGCAGCATATGAAGATGCCAATAAACCATGAGCCACGTGGCAAAGTATAAATTAATAGAAATGGGTTAATTTAAAATATAAGAACAGTTAACAAGAAGCTTGAGCCATTAGGCCAAACAGTTTAATTAATATAAGTGTCTGTGTGTTTATATTATAGGAGGGTTGTCGGACTGCCAGGGCTTGGCGGGACCGAGAGAAAACTCTCTAGCTACAATACCATTTATTTTTGACATTAATAGTAGTATGTTATTATCTTATTTGAGCTGATAAAAGCAGAAGAGGAATTAATTCATGCATATTTGAAAATTAATGACCTCTCACATCAACTATCAACCAAGGAAATGCCCCATGGGCTTTGCAACAACCCAATTTCATAAAGAATTCTCCTAAGTTGAGGTTCCCTCTTCCCAGATGAATTGAGCTTTTGTCAAGTAGACAAAACCAAACAAGGACTTGTACTAATGGATACATTTTGTCAATATTTTCAGTTTTGTAACTCACAAGGTTCACAGCTTGAAAAATCACATAGGAAAACTTAGGGCTTTACATGCTTTCTGTAATAGAAACAGACATCCATAATTTAAGATTTGAAATAGAGTCATTGTGTGTAGGACTACAATGCCCCCACGGGACACTACAGGTTAACAAACTTAAAGCTGAGTGACAGGAGTGGGAACATTTGATCTCAATGGACTAGGTCTTCCAGTAATAATTAAGACATACACAAATGCCAATCTAATATATACAATCCTTCAGACAAATCTAGTTTGTGTCAAGTTGACAGTTAGAGCTATCTGTCATCTATCTATCTATCTATCTGTCTATCTATCTATCATCTATCTATAATTTGTCTGTCTATATGTATATCTATATATTGATGTATCTACCTACCTATATGTCTTCTATCAATCTTCTTTGGAACATCTATGTTTTGTCTATCTATTCATTTATCTACCTACCTACTTTTCATCTATCTATTATCTACAATTCTATCTATCTTCACACATACACACACAAACACAAACCCATTATTAACTGCATAAATGCAACTAATGGGTCTATTCAGTATTGTTCATACATCTGTTTTTTAAGGCTGACCACCTTTTATAGGAAAAGAGTTATGATGCTCATTGTTGGGGAAAATCAATTCTCTCTCTCTCTCTCTCTCTCTCTCTCTCTCTCTCTCTCTCCTTCATCAGTCACTAATTGCCTTCCTCTCTTTCTCATGTAAGGCAAAGTCTTATGAAACTTCCTAAGTAGACATTGACATATCATCTAGGTCTGACATTACGAAGTCTTGTATAGGCAACCATATTGTTAAGATTTCATTGGTGGAACTTTCCTGACATATGAAAAGATGCAACCCCAGAGCTAGTATCCTGGTCATTTTTTTCCTATGATCATTCTACTATCTATTCTGTAACATTTGTGAGCCTTAGCTATAAGGATTGTGTTGTAGACATATAATCTTGTATTTATAGATTTAGTCACACACAAACATATATTTATGTGTGTATATATTTGAAAATAACAATGAAAGAAGAGGCAATGAATTTGAGATGGGTAGAGAGACAGAGGGCAAGCTGAAGTGGGTTGGGGATGGGAAATATGTAAATTGACTATTAAGATAAAAAAATTCAAATAATTAGACTTTTAAAAAAAAAGCTGTTGGTCTCTCCAAAATATAAGTGGCACTATTGTACCTTTAGGGTTTTTTGTTTTGTTTTGTTTTTTGTTGTTGTTTTGGTTTGATTTTTTTTTTTTTTTTTTTTTTTTTTTTGCATTGTGATCATTGTGGTGGCTCATTGGCTTTAGAGCTGGGTAGGTTTATTGGTTGTTTTTCTCTCTTGAACACTGAAATAGCACCTTAGGATACTATGTGAGGCAGATCTTAGGGAAGATGCTTCTGGGTAAGCTCCATCTTGATAACTCCAGGTCCTGTGTATAATGTGCTCTGAAAGAGTTTCAGATTTAAGTTCATACTCTAGGAATCAGGATGTAGCTCTTGGCTACTGCTCCAGATCCAGGCCTACCGCCATGTTCTCTATCTTGATGATAACAGACTAAAACTCAAAAACTGGAAGCCGTTGGTGGCGCACGCCTTTAATCCCAGCACTCGGGAGGCAGAGCTAGGCGGATCTCTGTGAGTTCAAGGCCAGCCTGGGCTACCAAGTGAGCTCCAGGAAAGGCGCAAAGCTACACAGAGAAACCCTGTCTCGAAAAACCAAAAAAAAAAAAAAAAAAAAAAAAAAACTGGAAGCAAATCTCCAATTTAACACTTTCTCTTATAATACTTGCCATGGTCATGGTGTCTTTTCATAACAATAGAACAGTGAATATGAAAAGCCAGTCAATATAAAAAGACAATGAAGAACCAGTTTGAAAAATCTCATCACAATAAACTGAGGAGTCTATGAGGAATTTGCAAATTTCTACACACTTGGCAATGTCTATTTTTATGAAAGGGGGGTTATATATTGTTTTTAAATTTTTCAAAAGTATATGTAGTGTAGTTTTGTCATATCCACCCTGACCCTCTCCCTCCAGGTTCCCAAATATCTCCCATCTTTGTCTCAACTTCATGTTTTTGTTTTGCTTTGTTTTTTCTCACCAACTAAATCCAATCAGTGTTTCCCACTTGTGTTCATGTGTGGGCTCACCCACCTGGCTATAGCAACCTATCCCAATGGCTATTGCCATCAGTGAAAATTTAACCTCTGTACCTCCTGCAGTAATCTTGTACTGCACCCATGTTGTAATTATTTGTCCCCTCAGCAAACATTTGCCATGGCAACCTGAATCCATAGAGCCAACCAAGACACAGGAGTATAAACAACGTAGCCCTACTCCCCCCTGCCCCCGCTGACTATAGTTTTAATCAGGACTTCTGTGCAGGGGCCATGGCAAGCTCCAACAAATAGAAGATTCTGCTTTCAGCTGTTGTTCTCAGCCTGGTTTCTACTGATGTGGGTTTGTCCCTCACATTAGAGCTGAAGAGATAGAGTCCTAGGCTGATGTAATGGGAGATAAATACTGCATCTGTGATGTAGTGGGAATTCTGCACCTCCAATTTATGTTGCTTACTCTAGGTTAAATCCAGAACCACATTTTTTTTTAACCAGGAATACCATCCTATACCCATGTGTAATCAACAATAAATCCATTTCCCTTCTGGATTTTGTTTTTGTTGTTGTTGTTTTATTGTTATTGCTGTTTTTGTTTTACTTTTTATTTCTTTTACTTTTAGATTGGATTCAAGCTATACAAAGTGTTAAAAGATCATAGCTGGGCTGGAAATTCCAAAGTTCTAAAGGGCATTGACTCATCTGTTTCCAAAATGTCAATCTGGGTTATTATTTCCTTTTGTAGGATTTGGAGAATAGAGCCATGTATTGCTCATGAATGGGAGAATTGTGTTCTTTACTGGCCAAACTAGATGCATTGACTAGGGTTCAGGTTGCTGAAGGAAAGGAAAGGCAACTGACCTTCCTTTTTGTCAGGGATTTGTTTCTTTTATACAAGAATTCTCAACATAATCAAAGAGAAAGAAAACAGTGTGGTAAGAGGATTCCAAACACAGTCACACATTTGCAGGGTGAATATCAAATCAGGAGTTTTATAAATGGTATGAAAGATTCTAGGAGCTGGACTCACAAACTGAAGCACACCCACATTCTACAGCTGTCTAGATATTTGGAAGACCTCATGATCATTAGATTGCTACCTCAAATATTTTTTTACTGCTGATCCACATTTTTTTTATTTCTGGAACTTTGTAGACTTTCCATTTCAGCTTAATTTACTTTGACAACTTCCTCTAACAAACAAACAACAAAACCCTTTTCTGTTTTTGCTTTTTTAGAATGTTTTTGATTCTAAGGTAAAAACACTTATGGTTCATGTCTTAGTCAAATTTCTATTTCTGTGAAGGGACAACATGACCATGCCAACTCTTATAAAGGAAAGCACTTCATTGGGACTTGCTCACAGTTTCTACGGTTTTGTCCATTATCAGCATGGTGGGATGATTGGCCACTTGCAGCCATAGTGTTGGAGGAGGAGGGAAAAGTTCTATATCCTGACTCTCAGGTAAGAGGTAGAGACACTGGGACTAGCTTGAACATTTGAAACCCCAAATTATACCCCCAATGACACACTTCCTCCAACAAGGCCAAATGTACTGCAACAAGGGAAGCCCTCTAATCCCTCTCAAATAACATTTTTCCATAATGATCAAGTATTCAAATATATGAGCATATGGGGTCTATTCCTACCACCATAGTACAATTATATGTTAATATATAGATATATAACATATTTAATATATATTTACATTAATATATAAATATCAAACTATATTTGAATATGTAATATTTTATATAAATAATAACAATTAACAATCATATGTAGTAGTCATACAAATACATATAATATAAAATATAAATATACTTTGTATAAGTATATACAAAACATATTCAAATATAGTTAAATTGACCCCCACACTCTCATCTTTCCCCTCATACACCCCTTACCCCTTTTCACATTCACAGACTTCTTTAATTATTATTGGTATATACATAAACATATATGTCTACACAAATATATACATGTTGCGTGTTGAATCTGTTTTATGTTGTTTTGGTCTATACGATTTCAGGACTGATCACCTGGTACTGGATAATCAATGAGAGATCTCATTTCTGACCAGGTAATTCTGCTCTCAGGGCTCTTTATTTTCCTATAGTTTTTGTATAGTAAAATATTATTTTAAATCAACACCACTCAGGGAAAAAAATCCGGGACTGTCAATGTGAATTAATATACTCAGAACTAAATGGCATAGGAGTAGGGACAATTTTTCTATTCATGACAACGGGTGATGTGGACCCTGTGTGATGCACACACATACCCTACCCACCACCCCCTTTCAAGCTACCATGGCTAATAATGTTGTCATTTTCCCTCTCTTATTTCGACCTCAACCAAATCCTATATGTCTTATAATGACTTACATCCAGAGAACACTCTGTTGTATGAGGTTCCTTATGTCTTTAATAAAACTTTGATTTGTATTCTAATGAGGAAGAAACAGAAAAGGTGTGGGTTGGGGTTGATGGGAATGTATGGAGGCTCTGGGAATAGTTGGGGGAGAGGAAATGGTATTCATAATATATTGTATGAGAAAATCTACTTGCAATGAACTTTTTTAAACAATTGATAAAATTCTCAGAATTTCCTCACAGTATTGGGCATTCCACCTCCTAAAGCAGCATCCCGTGTCTACTGATGACATCCTGACTCATGTATGTGTGTGCCTTAGACCATGTGTGTTGTTTGTAGAGATATATATGTATCCAAGCATTGAAGTGTGTGACAAAAGTTTTTTTACTCTCACATACACTTTTTTTTTGAGACAGGGTCTTCCTGCACCTGACTGACAAGTGGACTTTGGGCTGTTGCTATGGTTACAAGCACAGTCTCCATTATTGTCTATCTAGTGCTGAGAGGGATGATACACATTTGATGTTTCAAAAAAATTTTTTGTGTGTGAGTAGTGACAACTGATTTTTACTTCTTTTATTTTCAAAATTAAAATATAATTATATCAGTTTTTCTCCCTCCATATTCTCCATATGTCCCCTCCACTATTTTTCAATTAATTGGTTCAGCATGCATTTATGTAGGTGCATATTCATGAGCACATAATGAAACAATTCTACCATTAAGTTTAATAAAGGCAATATTTTCAATTATTACTGATATATGCACATATGTGTATATTCATGTATATACTTGATTTCTATACAGTTCATAAGTGCACATATGAGAATCCATCATCACAGGGATACTGTACACTATATATTCCTTTAAGATATATTTGAAAATTTTCTGAAAAAAAAAAACACACACACAGAAAAATAAAACACCTGATATCCCTAGGAGCTTTATAAATTCCTAGCTGCTAATGTTCAAAATTCCCATTCATGTTGGGGTGATGAGCCTCTTTCAACTCCTGGTAGAATCCAAGGTATGATGCACACTAGGTACTTATTGAAAACATATTCTCAATATGTGAAATCAATGCATTTAATCACACATGAAGTCAGTAATGATTTTTGGTAACAGGAGGGTGTGCAGAAGTTCCAGAATAACAACTATGAATACTTTGTGTTTACTTGATTGAATGAATCTCAAATTTTTATTCCAATAATCAAGAACAGCACATAATATCCTGTTTCTGCATGTGGGATCAATGCTCCCATTTAGGGCAAGCATCTGTGAGGTGCAACAAAAAAAGAAGTTAAAAATATAATTGGATTTCCTTCATATTTTCTGTAAAGATTTTATATTGCTGAAGTGAAAACAAGAATCTTTGTGATTTGCTCTAATTTCAGGCCAATTTACAGAAACTGACTTACCTTCTTCATAGACATTTTTAATATTTTCAATAGGGATTTCATAGTAACGCGTCACATTCACATAGTCTTTCCACATTTCTTCAGTGATACTTGTTCCTGTTGCTGCATTTCACAGAGAAAAAATCAGAAGGGATGTTCCTTATAATCACACCTAAGTGTTGAATTCATCAAATTGTCATCAGTTAGGAAATACTGCTATCTCATCCCATCCTCCCAAATGATGATGCCTGTCAGATAAACTATTCTGAAGTTGGGTCAAACATTCTTCCTGCAGATATACAACTAAATTTCCACCTCATTATATCTAAGATGCTGATTTAAAAATCAAGACTACTTAATTATGTTAAAATTATTACCCTGTACATTTCAACTCAAGTTTCACACAAATTGGGATTATATTTGAAAACACATGTGTGAACAACTTCTTACAGCAGTGCATCATGTAAGGAAATGCAGATACACAGCTATCTTGCAATTAGCAATCAGGAAAAAAAAATTCTATCAGATTTACATACCCAGTGCTGCAGTCAGCCACTGCAAGTTCCCCAAATCATTAATATATTCGGCTAGGAATAGTATGGTGGTTTTTGAGACAAAATGTATCAAAACTACAAATTCACTTGGACCTGGGAAGAAATAATTTTTCTTCATGAGAACATGATGTAGATTCTCCTTTTTACTTATATATTGTTTGTTTGAGATTTTAATATAATTTAATATAAATACATCTTTTTGCCACTTCCTTTTGGTCCTTACAATAGTAGTGTATGCCCCTGTATAATCTTCAAATACATGCCCTTTTCCAATGACTATCATAGCATGCTTATATTCATTATATATTGTATATAATTATATATTATATTATGTAAATAATAATAACTTATAAGATGAATATAATATATTATTCATGAACATAGTCCATATAATGTATGGTGATACTATATTTATGCTGAAATGTGATTTTATTTGTATGTTAATAAAGTTACCTGGGGATCAGAGCTAAGAGCAAGCCATTAAGCAGAAGTCTGGTAGTGGTATCACACACCCTTAATCCCAAACACATGTCAGGCAGTCTTTGTGTGTTCAAGGACACAGTCAAGCAGTGACCAGAACCTTTAATCTCAGTACCAACCATAGAGACCTGGAGGTCTGTATTGACAGACAGTGAGGAGGAAGTTATGTTGTTGGGTTTACAGCAATGAGAAGCCAGAACATAAAGGCAATAAAAAGACAAGACACAGGAAGAAGGTTTTTTTCTCAGGCGGTTCTTGGCAGCCAGTGGTAAAATAAGGTGGTCTTAGCTCTTGGCTACTGCTCTGATCTCTGAGCTTTTAATTCTATATTTGGTTCTGTGTTTCTTATTTAATAAGACAGTTTAGAATTATATCTACAATAATGTTACTTGTATATATCTAATATTTTTTTTAGTTGTACTATTTGTAAAACAACATTGTCAAACAACTCTTTCATAATAATCCCAGTATGATACTATAACACTACAAAATATATTACCATGTTTACATTAAATTAAAACAGGGAAACATTCCTATAAGTTCTAATATAAAATACAAAAGTCATGTACATGCCTGTACTTGACCAACTTTAGAAAAATGTATATTTAATTATTTTTGTTTGTTTATTTATTAATTTGGTTTTTTACCACATAGCATCATTCATATGTGTATTATTTCCTTCATGGTTGTGGAAAGCAGATAATGGAGATTTTACTCACGTCTGGCTATGCCCCCCTCCATCGCAGGGTAGGAGTAGATGTGGGGGAAATGACGATTGGCATTGCGCAACACCCAGGTCCCGACAATGAACTCAGTCTCACTCTTTTTGATGCAATTTGAAAGGTCGAAAAGTGCTGTAATATGAGACACAATAAACCAGCTTTGTGCTAAAGATGCTCCTAATAAAGATCAGATTGGTTACAAAAAATTAAATAATACCACCACTTCTCAACCAGAGATACTCACATATCTTAAAGCAAAACAGATATGGAAATTTGTCTGCCAATACGGTGTGTAGCTGGCACTTCCTGTTTTTCCTAAATGCAATATAATAAATAATAACCACTTGTTATTTAACATTTATTATCATATACGTGCTTTGTCTCATGAATAATAATGAAGAAAGTGAGGCATGGTTTGTAAATATTTTCATTAATAGTAGTTTTGATTGGTGATTCATTTCAGGTGTAGAAGGAATTTCAGTACCCAACAAGATGTATGGACAAAATTGAGCTTTAGACTCATAATCTACAGGATTTCCCACGTCACAAAAGCTATGGCAGTGACTCGTTGATGCAATGGTATCCAATTATCAGGATGGTTTTCAAGAGAAGGAGCATTTTTCATAGTGAGTTATAAACACTGCTTTTTTGATATTTACTACCTCAGATTTTCCTTTACATATGTTCACATTTACCAATATTTCACTTTCAGCAAACATCAGTTTTATTCACAAATGTAATTTTTACTCTCTGAATTTGTATTTTCACTAATTTTATAGGAAAATTAAAACATCAAGAGCTGAGTGCTGAAGTTTAATATTTTAGGCTCTCAACTCCAGCTTTGCTTGAATTATTATTATTAGATCCATACTATCTTCCCATTTCAGAAACATATTTGGAATGCTTTCAGTCCCCTTTCAACAAAGTGTTTCTTCTACTTGAGTTAAATTTTCTTACCTAACATAGAACGTCATGCTCATGAGTGTGTAGTTCTTAAAAAACTTCACTTCCCGCATCAACAACCTGAATTCACTATTTTCTTCTGTCACACTCACAAGTTTGGATGCTAGGTAGATTGTAGTAAAATTCCCTGAAAACTAAAAATTAATATGAATTAGATTTGCCTTTCAGAGGATCTGGGTTTGAGTACCAGAACCAAATGTTGAAACACAACCTCCTATAATTTCATTTCTGAGGATATCTTATGGCCTTTCTGGGAGCTTCATATACATAAAGAAACATGCAGAGCAAACAAAGATATATAAAATGACAAAATAAAATTGTAAGAATTTTAAATAGAACAATGGCTATAAAAACTAACTAAATTATAGATTCTCAACTAAAGAAATAGAACAATATTTTATATAGTTATAAAAATTTAGCACATATGTAATATAGTAATAGCATTATTGTGTATATTTGTTCATTAAAATGTCTGAAATATTTGAAAACATATATATATATTTATATAATAAAGGTAATAGTTCTATACAATACTAAATATATTGAGAAAAAAATAGAGTAAAAATTAGTATAAAATGTAGATCGTAGGTTCATATTGCAAGCAGTTTTAACGCACATAAATAATTTAACGGAAAACATAATATAATCCATGTGTAAATTCATTCAATGGATATTTGGATGATAAAATATCTTCATATGCCAAGGCATTACGATTCATTTTCCACTAAGAAATCACTGTTATCCAAAGAGGAAGGAGTTAAAACTGTGCCTTTTTGCATGGTTTTACATTTGATTTGTATATCTTTTACTGCAGCATTTGTGAATAACTATAATGGCACACTCACGCACACACACATACTCAAACTTCAAAAAACAACACTTATTATTGGGAATATAATAGGATTATAGATCATATCAATATTATCCCACACATTGATCATAGTAGGATGACTCTAAAACAAAGAGTGATCCATGCCTCAAATACATGACACACAATGTGTTTCTCATGCAGGTATTAGATTGATTTAAATTTTCTGTTATGTTTATCAAAATTCATCCCTGAATTCTTTTAGGACAGTAAAATATTTTATTCAATTGTATATTAATGTTCAACTATGAACTTATGGTTAATCATGCTAAAGTGTATATGAAATTAAGAAAAAAGCATGATATTTTTTAAAAAGTGATTTTTTTTAGGCCCTTTACCCAATAAAAATGCAACTAGGTAATATAGGACACTCAAATGAAGTCACTGTAACCTTGAAACTGAAACAAATAATTTTTTTTAAGACATGGGACTATATTACAGTACAAAAGGGGGGCACCAATACTTTTATCAAATCACAATGGTCATCAGGTCAATAAGTGGCAAACCTACCACAGCCACTTTTGTCCCTGCATAACCCCTGAAAGCCCATCCTTATACCGGTAAGGGTTCCTCAGTGGCAGAGACCAAACAGGCTAGAGCAGCAAGCAGAAGAACTTTCATCTTGTAAAAGTTTCTCTTTCTTCTGGAACTGAAGACCAGAGTTTTTCAGCTGCCAGTGAAATGATGAACTGAAGACACGTGCACAGCATTTAGGTTTGCATGATGTGCGATGAGCCCGCTTTCACTGAACCTTTTATTCAGTTGTTCATTTTTCATTTTCAGAACACTCTAGTTGTCAGTATTTGCATATGTCTGGCATTGCTTTATATAAACCCACAGGATGAGAATTCACTGGAATGTAATGTTCCTGAGTATGTCAAGGAGAGCAATTCAATAATGTTACACTCCATGAATTCTAATCCCATGATAATAACTTAGTTTGATGACATTATATGCAGGAAAGAGCACAGTCAGCAACAAATGTCTCCAGAATGTTGACTGGTAGTACTGCCTGATTTATATACAACTAATATCTATATGCTACATGTTTCCCCAGGACAGAGTCAAAGGATTACCTTGTCTGTTGCTTGTTGATCCACATTCTTTGGTTCAGTGTTTACCCTTACCACACCTTCTGCATACTTTAGAATGGTGGGTCATTCTGTTGCTGTTCCTGGAATAAACATTTTTTCTAGGAATTCCATGCTTACATTCCCTTTTCAAGTGACCTTGCTTTCCACACCCAAAACATGTGACATTCCTCAAATCTTTTGAAATTGCTTCTCCTATCCATGTACCATCATGGCCATGAGACTCACCATTAATTGTGTCCCTGATCCAATGCTCCAGTGGTGCAGATCTGGCCTCTAATGGCCTGATTATTCTTTTGTATGTTGCATTTGTATCCTCAAAAGCCAAAGATTCAATTATTATCTGTCTAGCTTTGGAATTTGGGACTGTTATATTTAATGCTAAAGACAGCCTTTGTAAGAAATCTGTGAAATATTCTTTTGGGCTCTGTATTACTTTTATGAATGATTCAATTTTCTTCCCTGATTTCCCATTTCTGTCCCATGCATTCATGACTGCCATGCAGCATAGAATTAAGGTTTGGTTATCATATAAACATTACCTTTGTATTTCAGCATATTGGCCTTCTCCAAGAAGCTGATCATAGGAAATTTCCACACCTCTAATCCTATATTGTTCGTTTGTTTTAGTTTTCTTCTTAAACCATTTTCTCCACTGTAATTGTGCACTGGTCTCTAGGACAGCTCTAATTAATTCTTTGTAGTCCTGAGGGATGATTCCATTACAAATTGACCAGGACTTTAATATCTTCTTTATAAATGGAGAATGCATGTCATATGAGACAATAGTTTCTTAAATGTCCTTAACTCTAACATTTCCACTGGAGTCCAATTAGCTGGTACATATCCTAGAGCAGGTAGGCCCTGTCAGGTTACCAGATAGATTAAGTTTAGTTGTATGAAAACATGCTGTTTCTCTGTAACTGAATAATCCAATCCGGAAATAATTTCACCTTTAAATTCTTCTGTCTGGGTCTGAATTTTTCTATAATTAATTTTATCAGTATTTACTAAAGTCAATCCTGAGTTAGGTTTACTTTTAAATTCTCCTGTCTGGGTCTGAAATTCTCTATGATTCATTTTAATAGGTTTTTATAAAGTCTTTATCTTGGCACTTAAATCAACCAACCTTTTTAATGATAAAATAAAAATGATTAAACAAATAATATTCATAATTGATATGTACATCCCATCAACATTAATTATCCTCTCATTTAATTGTTCCATTTTCAGGCTGCCTAATGTGTTATCAAAGAGAGACCAAATTCCTTCCATGGTAACAATGTTTCTCTTTTTTTTTAATATGGGAAAAATTATCTTTTAAATAATTTCACCCTTTAAAATATGCTAATTAACATACCAAGTCTGTCGACTGTGTAGAACAGTAGAAGTCTGAGAGAATTTCAAATCACTTACCTAGAGTGGTGAAAGTCCAAGGTAGGAATCCAGAGAGAGAGAAAGAGAAAGAGAGAGAGAGAGACAGAAAGAGAGAGAGAGAGACAGAAAGAGAGAGAGAGAGAGAGAGAGAGAGAGAGAGAGAGAGAGAGAGAGCGCCCAGCACCCACCAGGAGAAAGAATGCCAAAAAGACTCATGTGCTCCAGCCTGAGCCATGCAACTAGATTGAGCCAAGGGCTTTATAAGTACACTATTGGTTTTTTTTAATGAACTCTTGCCACGTGGGTGGCAAGGTGAATTTCTAAATGGTCTTGTTAAATAAAAAATACAGAGCCAAATATAGGGGTGAAAGCCTTAGAGAGATCAGGGAAATAGGGAAAGCCACCAGCCAAACTTACCTCACCAATTCTGCAGCTTCCAAAGAGTGAGTGACTTCCTGTTTACCCAGGCTTATATGCCTTGCTTTTCTGCCCTCTCATTGGCTCTCTTAGCCCAACTTCCTCACTTCCTCTTCCTACACAGCTCTGTCACTTTCTGTCTGTCTGACAGACCTTCAGGTCTCTATGGTTGGTACTGGGATTAAAGGCATGTGTCAGCAAGCTTGGCTCTGTTTCCTAGTACAGCCTTGAACACACAGAGGTCCTCCCTGCTAAATGATAGGATTAAGGGCATCTGCTACCAATGCCTTACTTATTTGTTTACTTAAAATGGCTTGCTATTTCCTCTGATCTCCACACAAACTTTGTTTATTAAAGCACAAATAAAATATCACCACAAGATGTGGTCAATGACAGCAGTTTGGAGCCCATTGGCGCCATGACTTCAGGTGGTAGTGTAGGCCTCTCAGATATGGATGGAGCCAACAGCAGCATAGTCTCTGGGTTTCAACCTGGCCCCATGTGGCAGTTCAGACCATGGGCAATCAAGCCACACAATGTTAACAGGAGTCACAGACCTCAACACAAACTTTGGCTATAGCAAAGCCACAGATGTTTAGGGACATTCTAAATCCTGCTGTTTAGGGGGTGATTTCATCTCTGTTGGGTACTGTAAGAAAGCTCAGATAGTTAAATCTCAGTTAGACTAACTGTAGATTCCGCAGCAAGTCTCAGAGTAATAGCTAAAATTGTCTGAAATTTTGGCAAGAAGTGTAGTATGATGATGATTTCCATGGCATTATTCTGGATTGGGTAGAGTTGTTGTTGATGAGGCCCCATTTTCCTTCTGGAGACTTCAGAGATTGCTATTGGAAAAACTTATTTTCTATCAAAATGGAAAGGTTAGATTTAAAAATGACATGACATATAAGAAAGGATTCCAAGAAATCAAGAGTAAGCATGGAGAGAATTAGAATCTTGAAGACAATGTTCCCTTTTTATTGATTTCCTTCTGTCCCACAGAAGTGATATGGGACTGAAGAATCTCTCAAACTTTTATTTTAGCAATATGCTTGGGTTTAGAAAACGAGTGAGCCAGTTCCATCTCCAAAGCCAGCTTGATTTATAATTGAATTGGAACCACAGCTTTTCTAGATTGGTAGAGATAAACATGTTAGGCAGTGAGATTTTACCCTGTGTAGATTGATACCAATAGATTCTTTCTTTCTGCTGTAAATATCCAAATATCCAAGGCCTTATGTGTAGCTGAAGAGTTTTCCTGCCTTGCCCATAGTCAGGACAAATCTTTGTCACCCATCAGTCCCACAGCCGCTCAGACCCAACCAAGTAAACACAGAGACTTATATTGCTTACAAACTGTATGGCCGTGGCAGGCTTCTTGCTAACTGTTCTTATAGCTTAAATTAATCCATTTTTATAAATCTATACCTTGCTACGTGGCTTGTAGCCTACAGGCATCTTCACATGCTGCTTGTCATGGTGGCGGCTGGCAGTGTGTCCTTCTACCTTCCTGTTCTTTCTTTTCTCTTCTCTGTTAGTCCCGCCTATACTTTCTGCCTAGCCACTGGCCAGTATTTTATTTATTGACCAATCAGGGAAATTTGACATACAGACCATCCCATAGCACTTATGATTTCTAGAAGATGGGTATTTCCATTATCCTGGAAAGAAAAAAACAAAACCCTACCCCAACCTTTGATTCTTAAATTTTTCTTACAACTTGTAAAGATGTCACAATGGTGGATGAGCTTTTACTTTTCTTCATCAAGGGGTTTCTCCTGTTCAAATCGAATTTTTATTAATTTTGTTGGTATCCATAGCTTATCTTCTCCTGCAGAAACAAAAGCAAAATCCCTTCCCCAAAGTAGAATATATCCTGATTTCCATTTTGAGGCCAACACATCTTTGAAATAAACTGGTTGGTGTAGCTCAGGAGTTTTGTCTGTCGTCCAATGTCTCACCACAGCTGTTGTTCCTTTCTCATCAGCACTGAGAAAATTCAAGGTTAATAAAGCACTATGCAATCTATTTGTAGGAGTCATTGTTACCTGTTGTTTTTTATTTATTATATCCTTTAAAGTTCGATTTTATTTTTCTATGACTGCTTGTCCTGTGGTATTGTGCAGTATACATGTAACATGGTTTATATTGTAACAAGCAAAGAACTGTCTCATTTTATTGGAGACATATGGTGGGGCATTGTCTATCTTAATTTGTACAGGCATTCTCATGATGTCCATAACTTCTAATAGGTGTGTAATCACAGAATCAGCCTTTTTAGAACTCACAGGAGTTGCACACTGGTATCCTGAATAGGTGTCAATGGTATAGTGAACTTACTTTAATCTTCCAAATTCTTACCTTTCCATGGTTTTGGGGGGTATAGCAGCACTTTTCAGCCAGTCAGAGGCGTTGGTATAGCTCCAAAGCAGGTCCTGTTGAATGTCTTGGCTGGCAGCAGAGAGAGCACAGGCAGTAGGCAGTTCTCCCAGTGACTCCCTGGAGCTTCAGGGCGTGGAGAGTTCCAGGCTGCTCCAAGCCCTTCTGCCTATGCATCAGGAGGTCTGCCAGCAGGCACAGCTCCAAGCCCTCTCTGTGCCTAAGTAGGGTGCTGCAGGGGACAGTGCGATATCTTTTTTTAACTAGGTGAGACTGTGGAAGCCTCAGGCTAGGGTGGGGAGCCAGCACTCAGGGAGGAAGGGAAATGAAATGCCTCACTCACAGTGGTTTCGCTGGTCTGGGGACTAAACTTGCCACAGAACTGAGACTGGATTAGCTCCTTTTCAGGAATGGAACCTTGTAGGTTTTTCCTGGCTCTATGGAGCTCTACAGGCAGTAACCTGCAGCTTCAGGTACCCACCAGCCAGGGAGGAAGCTGAGGGTGGGAGTCACCCAGGCCTTTGGAATTTGCCCCATGTGAGTGCCAGATATTGGTGAAATTATTATGGCCACTCCATGTAGTTAAAAGGGAGGTTTATTTGTGGGGTGACTTACAAGTGAACTCCAGCGGTGTTCTTTGGAGAACTCTGCTTGGTCTACCTCCTGTGTCCAGAGTCCAGGAACCAAGAGAGCCAGCACATCCCTATCTCACCCGCCTTGTGGGCGTGTCAGTTACTGAAGCCTCAATGGGGGTTGGAACTTCCAGATCAAAACTGGAGTGGCTACCTGCTACATATAATAGTATTTATTATATTATGTAATTAATAATAACTCATTAGATAAATGTAATATGTATTTATTCATAAATATAACCCTTTAAGATATATAATGTTACTTGTTGTGTATCTGATATTTATTTTTAATTGTATTATTTCAAAAACAACATTTTCAAACAATTCTTTCATAATAATCCCAGTGTTGTTAGGACACTACAAAATAAATTACCATTTTTCCATTAAATCACTGCATCAGGAAAACAGGTCCCCAACTTCTAACATAAAATACAAGTCATGAACATGCCTGTACTTAACCAACATTAGCAAAACCTGTGTCTACTTGTTTGTTTGTTTGTCTGTTTGTTAATTTATTTTGTATCATGTAGCAAGATTCATCTGTATATTTTTTTCCTCGTGGTTGCGAAAGGTAGGTAATGGCGATTTTACTCATGTCTGGTTCTGCCCACCTCTACCGCTGGATGATAGTAGATTTCCGGTAAATGAAGACTGGCATCATGCAACTTCCAAAGCCCAAATACTTTCTCAGTCCCACTCCTTTTGGTGCATTTTTCAAGGGCAAAATAAGTGTAGCACAAGACACAATGGACCTGTTATCTTTTAAAGATGCTCCTGATAAAGACCAGAATAGTTGTAGAAAATGTAAAAAACACCACCAATCCTCAACCAAAGATACTCACATTTCTTTAAGCAAAACTTTTATCAGGATTTATCTGCCCAAACTACATGTTCTTAGCATTTCCTGTTCTTCCTAAACACAATATAATGAACAATAATCACTCGTTATTTAAAATTTATGATCCCACGTGTGTTTCTATCTCAAGAAGAATCTTGCTAAAGTGAAACATGTTTGTTGTCATGTCCCTGTCTTCTGTCATGCTATTCCATGGTTTGAAAATATTTTCATTAATAGTATTTTTAATTGGTGATTTCTTTCAAGTATGGACAGACTTTCTGTGCACATTAGGATGTGTGGATGAAAATGGGCCTCAGACCCATGACTGACAGGATTACCCATGTCACAAAAGTGATTGATGCCAGTGACTACATTGATGCAATGGTAAGTTTCCAATTATTGGTATGGTTTTCAAGAGGAGGAGCACTTTTCATGGTGAGGTTATAACACTGCTTTTTTGATATTCGCTATCTCAGATTTTCCTTTTCTTATTATATTCACATTTATTAAAATTTCCTTTCAATAAACATTAGTTTCTTTCAACAATGCACTTTTTACTCCTTTATTCCATATTTTCACTATTTTAATAAAAATTAAAACATCAAGATATGAATCTTAAAGTTTAATATTTTTAGTTGCAGTGACTCTCACCTGCAACCTTCCTTGAGTTATTATTAACTCAAGATCCACATTATCTTCCCATTCCAGAAATACATGGAGAATGCTTTGAGTCCCAATTGAAGAAATAATTTATTCTACTTGAATAAAATTTTTATACCTAACACAGAACATCATGCTCATGAGTTTGTAATTTCTAAATAACTTCACTCCATGCATTAACATCCTCACTTGACTATTTTCTTTCATTGTACTCACAAATTTGGATGCTAGGAAGATGATACTAAAATTCCCTGAAAACTAAAAAGTAATATGAATAAAATCCATAACTCAGAAGATCTGGATTCAAGTTCCAGCATGCACATGTTGGCACACAAACTCCTGTAACTTCATGTTTGAGAGAAATCATATGGCCATTGTGGGTGACGAATGTACATAATGCAACATGAAGATCAAATACCCACACACATAAAATGAACAAAATAAATTGGTAAAAATTTTAAGATAAAACATTGGGTTGAAAAACTGAGCAAATTATAGATTTTCAACAAAAAATAGACAGTATTATTATATAGTGATTTAAAAATTATTACATATATAATGTGATGACAGCATTATTTGTATATCTGTTTATACAATAAATATACCTGAAATATTATATGAAAACATATATACATTTACTTAATAAAGTATAATAGTTTTATATGTTAAAACTATGATTGAGGAAAATTGTAAAATGTAGATTATAGTTCCTATTATAAAGCAGCTTCATTGAATATAAATAATCTAACAAAGAACATAATAAAATCAATGTATAAAATGCATTCAATGCAAATTTGGACGATAAAACATCTTTGTATGCCAAGGCATTAAGATCGATTTTAAACAGAGAAATCACTGTGATCCAAGGAGGAAAAAATTAAAACTGCACCTGTTGGATGGTTTTCCTTCTGATTTCAATAATGTTGCTGCAGCATTTGTGAACCTGTGGTTATGGGTAAACACACGCACACACACACACACACACACACACACATACACACAGACACACACACACACACACACACACACACACAAACTTCAAAATATAATCAATTTTTTATTAGACACATAACTGGATTAAAACCCATATCATTATTATCCCACACATGAGCGATAGTAGGAGAGCTCTAAAACAAACAGAAATCCATGCCTCAAATACATGACACACAGTATGTTTGTCATGCAGGTACTAAATTGATTTAAATTTTCTATTATGTCTATCAAAATTCACCCCCGAATTCTCATGGACAGTGAAATGTTTTATGCTATTGTGTATTAAGTTTCAACTATTAACATATGGTTAATTATGCTAAAGTGTATACAAAATTAAGAAAAAAATCAATGGCATTTTTAAAAGGAAATTTCATCTCCTTTCCCCAAGAAAAATGCAATTAGACAAGATAGGAAACTCATATGAAGTAGTTATAACCTTAAAACTTAAACAAATAATTTTTTAAGACATGGGACTATATTTCAGTACTAAAGTGGGGGCACCAATACTTTCATATAATCACATTGCTCATAAGATCAAAAATCAGCGAATTCACCACGTCTACTTCTGGCCCTGCATAAAACCCCTGAAAGCCCATCCATGTACCGGTAAGGGTTCCTCGGTGGCAGACACCAAACAGGCTAGAGCAGCAAGCAGAAGAACCTTCATCTTCTAGAAGTTTCTCTTTCTTCTGGAGCAGAAGACTAGAGTTTTTCAGCTGCCAGTATCACGATGAACTGAAGATACACGCAAAGCCTTCAGATTAGCACAGTGTGCGTTGAGCCCGATTTCACTGATCCTTTTCTTTAGTTGTTTGTTTTTGATTTTCAGAACAGTCTGGTTGTCAGTATTTGCATGTGTCTGGCATTGCTTTATTTAAACCCACAGAATGAGACATCAGTGGAGTTCCTGAGTATGTCAAGGAGAGAAATTCAGGAACATTACCCTGCACTGAATTCTTATCCTATGATCATGACAAGCTAGTTTGGTGACATTATACACATGAAAGAGCACAGTTGGCATAAAATGTCTCAACAACATTCGGTGGCCATATTTCCTGATTTATATATGACCGAGATTTAAGTGCTACCTGTTAATTCCCATTTTAATATGAAAAAATAATGTGTCTCACTAAAATTATTTTCAAGTTCAATAAACTAATTTCTTGGTTGTAAAAATTTAAATTGAATATCAGTAACAGAGATTCAGGTTAAAAATGAGTCCTACAGGTTAAGTCAGTATTCATTTTGCTGTGAGCACTGAAATACTCAGATATGGAGACATTTTTTTTAATTCTTACCAGAGGATAATTTCACCTACTTGAATATAAGTAATACTCAGGACTGTGACTTTCATTCATTTAAAATGTCTGTGTGTATCCAATCTTGTTTTTCTCTAATCACCTTACAAATAAATGTTACGAAAAAACCTCATGGTTCTCCTAATCCTCCCATTTGCTATTTTTGCTTATCTGTAACAGAAGCATTGCTGCTTATTAACACAAATTTATGCAAAGCAATAAGATTATAGGCATCGCATCTATTGAACAAAAACAACCTATTTTATGAACTTATGTTAAAAGTCTGTAATATTAACCAAAGATAATATGTTAGAGAGGGAAATGTGGAGACAAGGAAAAGTTAACCAGTTACATGGGTCATATGATAAAGAAGCTCACTGTGGCTCTGTTAACATTTAGATCTCTCAGTAATAGCTAATAAGTCTCAGATCTTTCAATTTTCTGAAGTCAGACTCTAATTACAGGAAATGGTACAATGTTGCATTTGTCAGTCTGCAAGTTGCCTTAAGTAATCAAGTAATCCTGACACCTCAGGGAACCAGAAGACAAACTTCTGAATCTATAGTAAGTTGCATGCACCATGGACTGAAAGAGACCTTTGAATGGCTCCCTTGGTTAGATCTTCGCACAATGATAGAACTTTGAAACAGAAAACCAAAATGTTGTTGTTTCTAACCAAACTCTTGTCCCTGGGGATGAGAAAGGCATATAAATGTTTTCTGAATATGTAATTAATAAGATTATAAAGAATAGTTCAAATATATACACTATACATCATCAGCTAATAACTAGAGATGAACCACATGTTTCTATTCAGACTTAATATATTCTAACACAATATAGGAAATGTCCCAACTTTTCCATGAGATCATAATATCTGAAGACCGTCCTTAAAAAAATGACCAGAAGTCCTACTGATGTCATACAATATAAAGGAATACAAAGTGAAATGAGGGTGTTAAACAAGTTAATTCAGAAGATATGTTATCTGGATGCTCACTGTTTTGCAGTCCCCTGTAGAAAAGTAACCTAGTTTAAGAATGCAAATAGAAGCTGGAAGCTCTCTCAGGCCTTTAGTCCCAGCATCTGGGAAACAGGGGCAGGAGGATCTCTGTGATTTTAAAGCCACATTGGTGTACAAAGTGAATTCCAGTACAGCCAGGACTACAAAGTGAAACCTTGTCTCAGAAAAAAAAGAGAGAGAGAATGAAGGAGTGAATGGAAAGAAGGAAGGGGGAAGAAAGAAAAAGGGGATAGTTTATAAAAACAGACATTATGGTATGGTTTGTATCCAAGTCACTATTTATGTTCAAATGAAGAAAGAAAAGATTCTCAGCAAGGGAGGGAACTTGCTTCTCTGAATGTCAGCAAGGAAAGGCTAGCACAGGCAGAGACCTCAGAGAATCTGAGAAGAGAAATGATGATTCCTAAGGAGTTTCATCTCTTAAATCTGTACCAGATTTTGCTACAGGGTGATTGGTCAGATTAATGTCATGACACAGTGATCAGTCTATATTTCTTTGTGGAAGATATTCTATATATAGATAATGGATTTAAGTTTATCTCATCCAGAAGATGCTCTATAAAATCTCACCTATTGCTTTTGTCTGGGTTGTTATGGTCATAGTACTGCTTCAGAAGAGATTGGAAAAGCAACAGTAACTATGATTGACATCTTAAGATAGAGACCAAATTATCTGAAATCAAATGTACTGTCACTGTCATGGGGATTCCATGGTTCTTCAAAAGTCGATGTCATTTTCCTGGAGAAGCTTCTGGGACTACCTACAGAAGTGGCCCTCTCTAGCATCCCCAGCAATCAGTACAACAGGGCACTAGGAAAGAGATTTCCACCCAACGTGGGACTTCCATGGTGAGCCATCTCTGCTCTAGATCTCTTTTGCACTGACCAAAAGCAACTTGGATATGTTGAGTCTGGACCCCACTATGCACCTTTCCCTCCACCTCAATTCATAATATTCTGAACATTCTTCCTCTCCTTTCTTCAGGTTTTATTTTTCATAGGCACCATCCACCACATAAATCTCCCACTGTTTACTCTGCTTTGGCACCTGGGAAAGCCTCCCTTGAGGGCTGGAAATGAAATGTTTGCCATGAGAAGAGATGTGGGCTGTCTTTAGCACAAGTGGTTGTTTTGTCTTGACACAATATCCATACAAACAAAGTCAAATGTGCTAGGATACATAGTGTCTACAATGCATGGTTAATGCTTTCAAAATAACTCAAAAGGCAGGATGTCATATTGAGATTATCCCATCAGAATGGTAGAGGGTTAAAAGAAAAGTAATAGCAAAAATTGAAGGAAAAAAGTGTTAATTATACCCTCCTCTTCCCTACCTAATAAGAATATTGGTTTCATGCTTGGACCTTGCCAATAAAATACATCTACCCCTACATTGTCTGTATCCCCACAATTGCCAGACATATCCTAAGCAGATAAACAGGACTTACGTTCTTTCCCAATATTGTCATTGTCTCCTAGGCATATTCCAGGAATGTTGGTCTCAGCCTGAGTGCTGTACCCCTTACTTCAGCAACAATGACAGCTTTATTTTTCTACAATTTTAGAGCATTACGAAGTCTTGTTGAAACCAGTCAGAAATAGAAAAGGAACGAATATCATGACTTCAGATGTTAATGTAGACCTCTTAGATATAGATGAGCCCAGCAACAGCACGGTCTCTGGTTTTTAACCTGGCCCCATGTAGCAGTTCAGACCACAGGCAATCAAGCCACACAATGTTAACAGGAGTCACAGACATCAACACAGACAAGGGAAATTCTAATTCCTTGAGGATCCTCGTCTCATCCTGAAAGCAAATGAAAAGATGTTAATGTTTCCTGAAAATACCATCATCCCAGTCAAGGTATTTTAAGGATGAGTTAAAAAGAAGAGATATTTGACAGCACCCCATTGGAATTACTGACTATATTATAAAATCCTCTGGCTCTGCAACTTAATGGACTGCATAAGACATATCCCAGAAATGCTGAATCAAGAAAATCTGGTTTATGGGCTGAAGAGATGGCCCAATTGTGAAGAGCACCTGCTGCTCTTTCAGAGGACCTGAGTTACAATCCCAGCACCAATATGATAGCTCACAACCATTTTTACTTAGAACTTGAGGACATCCACCATCCCTTCATGTCTCTGTGGGCACCAAGGAATCCTTTAAGCTTTCTTTCAACATTATCTTTTTTATATAACAGACCCCTCACCCATGATTCTGTAACTATCACTCACATTCTCTTGAGTGATTCCTCATTGACGCAGTCTTCACAGCTGGCAAAGACTTGGTAGTGCCCAATTTAAGTACTTCACTTTCAAAGAATCTTCTTGCTTAAATCTAAATTTAAAAAAAAAAAAACAAAACTTCATAAGTAAACTCTGTCTCTCAAGGTGGGTCATCCTGAAATTCCTGGCCAAGATAAACTCAAAGAAATGACAGATTTTGTGTCCATAATGGACATGGGATGGTTCAGGCTTCTGCTGCACACCACTGTCAACTGGATCACTTTGAAGGATTTTAAGTGGTACTTATTTCTATATTGTCACTTATATTCACAGCGTTGTATTTTCTCGATCCCATTTTCCTCTTGAAACTAAAATATTTTTTAAAGTTATTTAATTTTAATTAATTATTTAGGTAATTAATTTTATGTATATAGGTTTCTGTTCTGTATATAAACATGTGCACCGTGTGTGTGCCTCATGTCCTCAGAGAAGATAAAAATGCATTAAAACCCTGGTACCAGATTTCCATGTAGTTGTTCATCATCATTTTTTATGCTGAGAATTGAACCCAGGGTCCAGTGTATCATTGACAGCTCGGTTTTGGGACCTCAACCTTTTCTGGAGATAAGGTTCTGTTTCCCATTTTAACACAGGATCCTCACTGTAGGGTGGTGCACTGAAGAAACAATCTTCCATATTCATCTGTGGTGGTATGAAGAAGAATGGCCCCCAAAGGCTCATATGTTTAGGCACCAGAGAGTGGCACTATTTGAAAGGACTAAAAGTGTGGCTTCTTGAAGGATGCATTATTAGGGGTGGTCATTGAGGCCTCAAAATGCCATGCCAAGTCCAGAGTCTGTCTCTCTGTCTCTGTCTGTCTGTGTCTCTGTCTCTGTCTCTCTGTCTCTCTCTCTCTCTCTCTCTCTCTCTCTCTCTCTCTCTCTCTCTCTCTCTCCCTGCAGATCAGCGTGTGGAACTCTAAGATAGTTCTCCAGCACCTCGTCTGCAGTGAGCTCCCCACCATGAATATAATGATCTAAACCTTTGAAAGTCTAAGCAAGCTCTCAATTAAATGCTTTCTTTATAAGAGTTTCTGTGGCCATGGTGCCTCTTCTCTGAAATAGAACAGTAACTGAGACATGTTCCCAGACTGCCATGTCATTGAATTTAAACTCCCAGTATCTCAATTTTCAGACACCTAAATACTAATTAAATATCATATATATATATATATATATATATATATATATATATATATATATAGTGAATTTATTTATAGACCCTTAAGAGCAACAGGTTATTTCTGGGCATTCACAAACTGGCTACTATGAAGACTTCATTGTATTTTATTTTCAGAAGCACAATCTGTCACAGTAAAGGACTTAAGAAGGACGTGTTGAGAACATTGTGCTCTTCACTCTTGATTTTGCAAATTGGAGCAGAATAATAATAAACAAATATTCTGAAGACACAGAATGGAGTTTTGTTATTTGTACTGACTATTAAAGGTCAATCAGTGAATTATCTCTTCAAACTGGTCTCATCTGTAAATATCACAGTTTCAACTTCAATACTACACTGCCAATCAAGATATGCAGGAAAGGTTCAATTATGGCCACGTGGTGAAGAGTGGCTTTATTATTTTCATGAAAAGTAATAACAAGAAAAGAAATAAAAGCAAGTGTTATCAATGTGGACTGATTCCTTGACCTGTCCACTTCTAACACCCAGCAGGAGAAAACACCAAGAGGCTGGAATTGCTGTCAGTGATGCAACGTGTAACTGAACATGAGAAACCTGGACATCCACAAGGAGCATCTTCTCTATGGGACAGATTTCACAATGTCAAGAGCAATGTGGACATCAAGGAATGGACATTAAGTGTCTTACCAACTTGAAAAACCCACAGAACACAGTATCAACCACCCATTAAGATGTACACATGGGTACAATAAAGGAGCATGTGTTATGGGTTCAATCAAATGCTCTATGTTTGGTTCTGAGGCTTGTTCCACAATAATAATTCAGGTCTGGTTCTCTAAACACACTGAAAATTCCATGTATAAGACGATTTTAGGTCCCAAGGAGAAATGTAGTGCTCTTTATGTAGAATGATAGAGCACCAAACTGCTATCTATATGTTCATGTTCAAAACAGTTGACAAAAGGTACTGTCATTCTAAAGCATAGCTGCTCACAATAATAAGAATTAGTGACAGTTGAGTACTGAATCCAAGACAAGGCATCTTAAAACCCCATTTAGTTCCCAGGGAATATGGTGTCAGAATGTGATTGTTCCCACAAGTTCAGATGTCTGATCACTTGATAGCTAGTATCTAGGGCTGTTAGGGGATAAGTGTAGCTCAATTCCAGGACTTCCTGGAAAATGTCAATGAAAAATATGTCGCATGTAACCCTTACCAGAGATAGAAACTGTATGTTTCTGGAGGAAGTAATGCTTTGGGTGTGGGATCTGAGATTTTTTACCTTGTCCTTCACCAAAAATGCTCCAGTAGGATTCCCTGCTGTGCAATGTGCTAAACTTCAGAGCAGTCAGAATAAGTTCCAAACATGTGGCCAGAAGTATTTTTCTGTCTTTATAACCTGAGAGACTAAAGTTCACAACAAGGGCAGCAGACACTGATGCAGGCAGAAATTTCACCATGTACCTGCCCCACACAAAGCTGTATAATGTAAAGCAGAGTAATTGCCAAGGTTGAGCTGAGATTTGTGAACTAACATTCACAGCAAAATGCAGCTAGCACACTAAATATTCTACAAAAGGTGATTGGTTATCAGGAGGTTGGATTGTTTGCTATATGTCTAAAACAGCCAAGTTTACTTGAGCTAACATTGGCCCATTTAGTATCCACAGCCATTGTTTTATACTGACAGGTGAGTTTGTTTGAAATGCATGAATAGAACTCCACCTTCATCCTTCAAAGAATCAGTCGTATATATGCATGTCTCATGTACACTTCTGGCACAAATAAATACTAAAAACTAATTTAAAATTTACTTAAAATGATTGTAAAATATCTCTGAAATTTTATATCTATTTTCTTTCAGTGAAATCTTACAGAAAGAAATGAAACAATTGAGAGAATAAATAAAGGACTTGTGAAGAGAACAAAAATAAAGTAGAAATGATTAACATCGCTAAACACAAAGAGATTAATAATGAACTATTCTCAGTTATGATGTAACTCATAATGTTCATCATCAGATGATTCTATATTCAATTTTACCAGGAAAAAAATGAATATGGAATTCAAATTGACCAGCATTTCTCTTATTGCAATATGGGTTTACAGTAACTTCATTTCTTTTATATTACATGTATTTCTCATAATTTTTAATTATCTTTGTCTGGGGAGCAATAATTTTGAGTTTTGATAACTTTTTATTACATGTTCAAGAGTGCTGAATTATCCTATCATCATATATACTAGGTTGATATATCAGGTATTTACACAACTTTAATATTGAATGAATATCTCCCATGAGTGTTTGAGAGTCAGGGAAGGTCTGTTTCCCATGTTACAACTGGGATGTATATCATATATTTTGACCTCAATGGTTTTCATATTTGACTCAAGGTATTTAATCATGATAGGAGGCATGTTAGTGAACATGACAGCATTATTGAGGAAATGCTTGATAATATCATATGAGAAATAAATTATTTCATATACTGTAGGAAAAGATTAACTAATTATTAATTGTGAACAATTTCATTTTAACAGTAGAGACATCTTCAAAGATGTCGGATTTCCATGCTCATTTTATTTACAAAATTATTTAAAAGAACCCAAATTTTTATTAATTTTGACTATTTGTAAGTTGTAGTTGGAAGTTTTCCTGTGTCCTGCCTGGCCTGTGGTCAGGACAAATCTTTCACCCACAGTCCCGCAGCCTTTTATAAAATAATCACATAGTAGCTTAATATTAATTATAACTGCTTATCCATTAGCTCGGGCTTATTACTGACTAGTTCTTTCCTGGGGATATCACTCTATATAAATAAAACACTGATGGCCAGTGACCAGGCAGGAAGTATAGGCAGGACAAAGAGAAAGGAGAATTGGGGAAACAGGAAGAAGGAGGAGAGAGACTGCAGCCACCGCCAGGACAAGCAGCATGTGAAGATGCCGGTAAGCCACCAGCCACATGGCAAGGTATAGATTTATAGAAATGGGTTAATTTAAGATATAAGAACAGTTAGCAAGAAGCCTGCCAAGGCCATACAGTTTGTAAGTAATATAAGCGTCTGAGTGATTATTTTATATGTGGATTATGGGACTGCGGGGCTTGGTGGAACCTGGAGAGAAGCCCTCCAGCAACAAATGGCGTCCAACGGCTCGAGTTTCCACCTTAAACCTGAGAATATTTAATAACCAATTCTAAACAGAGCCAAAAACAGGTTCCTGCTTCATGTCTCATAAGGCCAGCTAGACGCCACAAAACGCAGGTTTGAACACTGGCGGGTTCCTGGCATGTGCTTTTGACCATCAGTATGGTGGAAATGAGGCGTCTGCCAGCGGCACATTAAGCTGTGTGGTAGATTTAGTCTTTACTATTATTTAAAAAAAAAATTAAAAAAAAAAAAAAGGATTCTGGGCTACACGGTACTTTGACAAAAGATTAGACCCACTTTTTTCTGAAACTTGATGACTCCCAGAGCTGGTTGAAAACGTACCACTGCCATGTTGGGAAGCTGAAGTGGGCGGAGCCAGTAGCTACAGCGCCTTTTCAGTCTTAGAATGGTACAGTTTAAAGCAATAGGCTCAAGGTAATATAAAAAATAATCCATGTAAAGATGGCTACCACACAGAGAATCTGGATTATGTTCTCTTTGATATTCGTAACTGAAGAAAAACATTTGATTGCAAAAGCTGTTGAGTTATGCCAAAATGTATATTTTAAAGGTGCCTTGACTTCAAAATTTGGATTTAAGGATATGTTGCTTTGGAAAAGAGGTTCTGCTTTTGTTTCCACAGAAAGGCAGAAGCTGTGGATTTGTTCCAGATTAAGATACATCAGGTTTCACCAGCCAAGACCCCCTGAAAGGTCTCCGATGACATCATGGCCCAGATGATCCAACATCCAGAGCGGTTTCAAGGCAACTGGTTCACACAATACAGCCTCATGGACTATCCCATAGGCCTAAAATTTTCTTTGCGTCCCCATAAGATTCAGCGCCCCCCTCCAGCAAGAAGTAGTAAGAGATGCTACGCCCAAATTCCCAAATATACCAAGCTGGCTTTAGAGGTGGAATTGGCCCACTCCCCCTCTAAACCCAGACATATTGCTTAAAAAAAATGGTTAAGAGATTCTTGTATCCCAAATCAGAAGAGCCCTCTGGTGTGGGACAGAAAAAAAACAATATTTTTATTTAAAACAGGTTGATTATAAATGTGATCTCTTTCTTTTTTTTTTTTTTTTTTTTTGTTTTTTTTTTTTTTTTTTTTTTTTTTTTTTTTTTTTTTTTTTTTGGTTTTTCGAGACAGGGTTTCTCTGTGTAGCTTTGCGCCTTTCCTGGAACTCACTTGGTAGCCCAGGCTGGCCTCGAACTCACAGAGATTCGCCTGGCTCTGCCACCCAAGTGCTGGGATTAAAGGCGTGTGCCACCACGGCCCGGCTGTGATCTCTTTCTAAAAAAGAAAAGGGGATATGATATAGATATATAGGAGGATATAGAGATGATAAGATAAAAGGGTAGATTAATGAACCTACTTTTAAAGAACAACTTGTTTAAAATGTTTTACATTGGTATAAATTTTAGTTTATTGATACAAACTTGAAGTTAATACAAGCTTGATAATAGAAATATATATATATATATATATATATATATATATATATATATATATATATTCTTGTTTGAGGTATTATGTTTAACTCATTTAAAATTGTAATGGATAATGAAAAATAGATTAATAATTAGTCATCTATGATAATCATATTTGTAGCCATGTTAGTTAAGTCTTGTAGGTATACATAGATATATTTCAGATAGATTGGTAATCTTCAAACACTTCATAGACCTAGAGAATATGGCATTTAAATAACTTAAAATTCTGTAGACGTGAGATACAATTGCTCCTGGCTGCACCAATTGATCCCGAGAGAATGTTGGGCTTCTAAGACATTTCCATTTGGAAGTTTGTCTTTTTGGCACAAAATGGCCTACTGGGCAAAGAACTGCCCTTGCCTTGATGGCTGACAGTACAAGTGCAATGCTGTCTTTTCTGGACAAGCGGGACACAAGGAAAGCGACCACTGTACTCTGCCAAGACAGGGTAAGATGGTCTCTCAGAATTCCTGCTTCTGAAAATGGTCTGTCAGATACTCTAGGCCTGTAGCCAATTTGAATGCACCAACAATGCTGAAAAACATTAGGTGACTGTTCAGGCTGCCAGCTGTCTTGGTCTACTCTTGCAAGATTCCCGAAAGTTGCTTGCATCCATCTACCATTTCTCAGGTACCATTATGTTCCTTCTCAGGTCTTTGATGTGGTTGAAAACTAGATATTTGTAATTTCCTCAGTTATGATAAAAGATAAATTAGATATAAAACCTTAAATTCACAAATATAAGATAGATAGAACATCTTCTTTTATATTGTAACTGTAATTCTTGCTTGATAATTGTTTTGTTATATGTAATTTTACTATGTTAAAACCTTCCTTTGCCGGGCGGTGGTGGTGCACGCCTTTAATCCCAGCACTCGGGAGGCAGAGCCAGGTGGATTTCTGTGAGTTCGAGGCCAGCCTGGGCTACCAAGTGAGTCCCAGGAAAGGCGCAAAGCTACACAGAGAAACCCTGTCTCGAAAAACCAAAAAAAAAAAAAACCAAAAAACAAAAAAAAACCTTCCTTTTTAAAAAAAAGAAGAAGAAGAAGAAAAGGGGAAGTGCTGTGGATATCACTCTATATAAAACACTGATGGCCAGTGACCAGGCAGGAAGTATAGGTGCAACAAAGAGAGAGGAGAATTGGGGAAACAGGAAAAAGGAGGAGAGAGACTGCAGCCACCGCCAGGACAAGCAGCCGGTAAAGACGCCGGTAAGCCACCAGCCACATGGCAAGGTATAGATTTATAGAAATGGGTTAATTTAAGATATAAGAACAGTTAGCAAGAAGCCTGCCACAGCCATACAGTTTATAAGTAATATAAGAGTAATATAAGCATCTGAGTGATTATTTTATACGTGGATTGTAGGACTGCGGGATTTGGTGGAACCTGGAGAGAAGCCCTCCAGCAACAGTTCTTACATTTAAATTAACACATAATTCTCATTTATGTTTATCCACATGACTTGGTACCCTTTCTCAGTTCTGCCTTGTCACCTTGTTTCCTTTGTGTCTGGCTGGTGACTCCTGACTCAGTTTTCCTCTTTCCAGAATTCTCCTTATATGTTTATCCCACCTATATTTTCTGCCTGGCTCCTGGCCAATCAGCATTTTATTTGTCAATCAATCAGAGCAATACACATTCACAGCATACATAATGACATTCCACAGCAGTAAGCAATATCACTTTTTCTGCTCACAGAATCACTTACATACTAATACCATTTATTTTTAACATTAATGAGTATTTAATTGTCTTATTTGAGCTGATAAAATTATAAGAGAAATACATTCATACATTTTTCAAATGTAATGGCATCTCACATCAACTATCAATGAAGAAAATGCTCCACAAACTTTCCTACAAGCCAATCTGATGGAGAATTCTCCTAAGTTAAGTTGCCTCTTCCTAGATGACCTGAGTATCTGTCAGGTAGACAAAAACCTAAACAGGACGTGCACCAATGGAAAATTTTCCTGATATTGTCATTCTAGTAGCATAAAAAATTAATAGCTTGAAATTCTCATAGGAAAATTTAGGTTTAGAGATGCTTATTAAAATATAGGCATCATAATTTAAGAGTTTAAATGAAGTTATTGTGTGTAGTAAGTACAACAAAAACCCCACTGCACACTATAGGCTAACAAATTTAAAGCTTAGTGAAAGAGTGAGGCTTTGTCCTCAGTGGACTAGGTCTTCCCATAACAATTAAGATATGCCCAAAGGCCATCCCAATATACACAACCATTAAGTGAGACTCTACTTCCAGACAAATCTAGGTTGTGTCAATTTGACAGTTAAAGCTATCTATCATATATGTATCTATCCATCTATTATCTATCTATCATCTATCTGTCATCTCTCAATCATCTATTGAATGTCTATGCGTCTCTCTATTCATTTATCTACCTACCTACTACCTATTATCTATCAATCTATATATCTACACACAGTCACACACAAAAAAAATGATTAAATGCCTAAATACAACTTGCTGAATCCATTTAGTGTTGCTCATTCATCTGTCTTTAAGGATGACCATATTTTATTGTATTCACATTACTAGGTAAGAGTAATTCTCTCTCTCTCTCTCTCTCTCTCTCTCTCTCACACACACACACACACACACACACACACACACACACACATACACACACCACGCACACACACACAACACATACATACACACACAAACATATGCATACATATGTTTGTAATTGGCAATCTCTCTATTCAATTAAGGTGGATTCTTATGAAATTTCCTCATTCACATTGATATGGCTGCTAGTCCTGACATTACGAATGTCTTGTTTAGACAGCCATATTTTTGACATTTCATGGGTGCAACTTCACTATCATATGAAGAAGATGCAATCTCAGAGCAACTGTCCTGGTCGTTTCTCCTATCATCATTCTTCTCTATATTCTGTGGGATTTCTTAAGCCTTAGATGTAGGAATTGAGGTGTAGACATATTAATCGGGAATGGAAAGCCAAAGACCCTTGTACTTATCTTGTACTTATACATTTAGTCACATACACAAAAACACATGTTTTATTTATTTGTGTATGTGTGTGACAATAACAATTAAAGAAGTAATTAATTTTAGAGGGAGTAGTGAGACAGAGGAGAAGCTGAAGTGGCTTGGGGTTGGGAATTATATATATATATATATATATATATATATATATAATTCACATTTAAAATTCACTCTAAGTAGCTCATAAGTTCAAATAGATAGTTGTTTGTTTCCACAAAGGATAAGTGGCACTATTGCAACTTTAGGGTTTTTTTGTCATTGTGATCATTGTGGTGTCTCATTGGCTTTACATCTGGGTAGTACTATTGATTATTTTTTGCACTTGAACACTTGCATAGCACCTTAGGATACTATGTGAGCCAGGCCTTAGGGAAGATACTTCTGGGTTAGTTCCAGCTCAAATGCCTCCAAGTTCTATGTACAATGTGTTCTCACCAAGGTTTACCTTTAAGTTCGTAACTTAAGAATCAGGATGTAGCTCTTGGCTACTGCTCCATCTCCAGGCCTGCTGCCATCCTCCCTGCCATGGTGATAATGGAGTAAATCACTAAAACTGTATGCAAACCCCAATTAACACATCCTCTTATAAGAGTAGCCTTTAGCATCATGTCTCTTTACAGCAATAGAACCCAGACTAACAGCATGTAAATATCAAAAAAATAATTAAGAACCAGTTCAAAAAGCTCATAAAAATAAATTGAGGAGTCTATGAGGAATTTGAAAATTTCTACCCAATAGTAATGTCTTTTTTATGAAAGGAGTATTATATATTGTGTTTTAATTTTCATAGTTGTTTAGTGCATCTTGTTCATATATGCCCATACCCTCCAGCTACCCAAGAATCTCTTCCAAATATCTCCCATCTTCATCTCAATTTGATGTTTTTGCTCACCCACTAAATCCAATTAGTATTTCCCATACATGTGCATGTGTGGGTTCATCCACCTGGCCATAGGCAACCTATACCAATGGCTGTTGCCTTCAATGAAAAGTTAACCCCCATCCTTCCCTCACTAATGTTGAACTGTACCATGTTATAATACAGTTTCCTCAATACAAATTTGCCCTGGCAAACTAAATCCACAGAGCCAACCAGGACACAGGAATGTAAACAATATAGCCTTTGATTACTGGCCTAGTCAGGGCTTCTGAGAAGGAGGCATGGCAAGTTCCAGCAATGAGAAGATTCTGCTTTCAGCTGTTGTTCTGTTTCACCCCGATTTCTACTAACATGGATTTTTCATTCACTTTAGAGCTGCAGAGATAGAATCCTGATGTAATGGGAGATAAATACTGCACCTGTGATGTGGTTGGAACTTCTGCAACTCCATTTATGTTGCTTACTCATGGTTAAATGCAGAACCACATTTTTAAGCAGATATATCCACATATGCCTGTGTTTAATCAATAATAACCCCATTTCACTTCTGGTTTTGTGTGTTTGTGTGTTTGTTTCAACATCAGACTTTAATCATGGTATAAAAATATTTAACAGACCAGAGTGAAAGACTGGGACTTTCAAAATACTAAAGGGCATTGACTCATCTGTTTCCAAAATGTCAATCAAGGTTATTACTTCCTTTTGTAGGTTTTGGGGAAAAGAGCCATGCATTACTCATGAATGGGAGATTTGTGTCCTCTACTGGCCAAACTAGGCTAAATGACTAGGACTGGTGTTGTTGAAAGAGAGACAAGGATGTTGCCTTTACTTTTTCTCAGGGATTTGTTTCTTTCCTACAAGAATTCTCAACATAATCAAAGAAAAGGAAAACAGTGATGTAAGAGGACTCCAAACACAGCCACAAATTTGCAGGTTGAATATTAAATCAAGAGATTTATATATGATAGGAATGTTGCTTGGAGCTGGACTCACAAATTTAGGCACACCCATACTCTACAGCTGTCTGGATATTTGAAAGCCTTCATGGTCATTAGATTCCTCTCTCAAATATTTATTTACTGGTGGTCCATATTTTTTATTTCTGGAACTTTCTAGACTCTCCATTTCATCTTAATTTACTTTAACAACTTCCTCTAACAAACAAACAACAAAGCCCTTTTCTGTTCGCTTTTTTTTAGAATTTTTTTTTTTAATTTTTAAGGAGAAAACACTATGGTACATGTCTTAGTCAATGTTCTATTGCTGTAAAGATACACCATGACCATGCCAACTCTCATGAAGTAAAACATGTGTGTGTGTGTGTGTGTGTGTGTGTGTGTGTGTGTGTGTGTGTGTAAGCACTAGCAACTGTGGAAAATATTGTTTTTATTAAAGTTATAGAATTGTTTCACAAAATGTACTCATGAATATACATACACATAAATGCATGCTGCACCAATTAATTCATAATAGTCAGAACCTGGAAACAACATAGATGGCCCTCAACTGAAGAATGGAAGAATGGTTTAAGAAAATAGGGTACATATACAAAATGGAGTATTACTCAGCAGAGAAAAACAATGACATCATGAAATTTGCAGGCAACTGGATGAAACTTGAAAATATCATCCTGAGTGAGGTAACCCAGACTCACAAGGACAAACATGGTATTACTCAATCATAAGTGGATACTAGATGTAAAGCAAAGGATAACCAGACTACAACCTACAACTTAAGAGAAGCTAGCTAACAAGGAAGAGGCAAAGTGGGACACATGGATCACCCTGGGAAGAAGAAATAGATGAGATCTCCAGGAGTAAACTGGGGATGAATAGTAGGCAATGGAGGATAGGGAATGGAGGATGAGAACAGAAAGGAATGGGATGGTCAAGCTGGAACAGGGATGGAGTGTGAAAGTAGTGAAATAGATACCATGATAGAGGGAGACATCATGGGGATAGAGAGAAACCAGGTGCTAGGGAGAATCCCAGGAATCCCCAGGGATGACCCCAACTTAGACTAGTAGAAATAGTGGAGAAGGTGTCTGAACTGAACTGGCTTGCCCGAAAGATCAGATCGGTGAATACCCTAACTGACATCACAGAGCTTTTCTTCAGCAACTGATGGAAGCAGATGAAGAGATCTACAGTCAGGCACCAGGCAGAGTTCCAGGAGTCTAGTCGAGGAGAGATAAGGGGAATTCTATGAGCAATTACATCAAGTTCATAATGTGGAAACCTGCAGAGATGACCAAACCAAACTAGTGGGAACTCATGAAAATTGAATCAACAGCTGTGGAGTCTGCATGGGACTGGACTGGGCCTTCTGCATGGCAAAACAGTTGCATAGCCTGATTTATTTGGATGGATCCCTGGCAGTAGGATCAGAATCCATCCCTGGTTTATTAGGGGACTTTTTGGAGCCCACTACCTATGATGGGACACCTCGCACAGCCTTGAGGCAGGAGGAAGGGCTTGAACTTGCCTCTACTGAATGTGCCTCCTCATGGGAGGCCTTGTCTTCTTATGGAGGAGTAGTGGGGTTGTTGAGAGGGGGAGGCTGGGGGTGGGAAGAGGGAAGAGGAGTATTTTTGATTGGTGTGTAAAATGAATAGAAAATTTTTCTTAATAAAAGAAAAAAAAATAACCTTCATCTTCTGGTTCCTTCTTTTTCTGTAGAGAATCAGAGTAGCATTAGTGAAAGTCTGAAATACAGGCAGATTTGAGTCCTTTCTTTGTCTTCATGATGTAGAAATTACTGCTATTCACCTTGCAATTTTCAAGTGTTTGAAGTACATCCTGATTGGTTGGCAGTCAGTACTGTGATTTGAATGACTTCTACTGTGTGAAAAATAACATGATAAAACTCTGGCACTATGGACATGATAGAGGATGGTCCTTGCACAAAATTCCATAACCATCCATGTTGATCTAAACTTAAGTCCTGAGTTGTAAAATGGAGGATATATTGTGAATTTTTCATCCTCAATTACTTTGTTTTTCAAAAAGCAAATCTCCCTAATATTGCATTCAAATGTCTTAATTCAATGCTATCTACCCCACTTTTCAATATGCCTTTCACAGAAGTTTCTATCTATATTTTGTAACCATGTCAAGAGGAAAATTTTTCATGCATTTTATTCTAAATAGGAATGTTACTTCAGGCTAGAGCCACAGGTTCATTTTTATCTGTGATGTATGTCATTGATTAGTACATTAAAGCTTATTTTTGCATAGAGCAGAAGTCAATGAAGAGACATGTAGCAGTTAGACTGCTGAGAATATGTCACTGGGTACTGAGTCATAAGTGAAACATGTATATTAAGACTCCCACCACAAGATGCTAGAAATATTTTACATTTTGCTATAAGCATAAATAAAATTCTTATGGTGATATTTTATTTGTGCTGAAATGTGATTTTATTTGTATGTTAATAAATAAAGTTGCCTGGGGGTCAGAGCTAAAAGCAAGCCATTTAACAGAAGTCTGGTGGTTGCACACACCCTTAATCCGATCACTTGGAAGGCAGAATCTCTGCGTGTTCAAGGACACAGCCAAGCAGTGACCTGAACCTTTAATCTCAGTATGAGCGACAGAGACCTGGAGGTCTGTATAGACAGGCAGTAATGAAGAAGTCATGTGGTTGGGTTTAGAGCCAATAAGAAGGCAGAACAGAAAGGCAATAAAAAGACAGGACACAGGAAAAAGGTCTCTCTCTCAGAGGAAGGACAGCAGCGAGTGGTAAGATAAGGTGGTCTTAGCTCTTGCCTACTGCTTTGATCTCTGGGCTTTTAACTCTGCATTTGGCTCTGTGTTTCTTATTTGATAAGACAATTTAGAATTTCATCTATAAATTCTAAAATAAATATACCTTGTAAATAAAAATTTTGTCTATTTCCTGTATTATATTGAGGATTTCCCCCACTCCTGACCTTTCTGATTTTCATCATCATGCAAGGTTGGATTTTCTGTGTCTATTGACATGGTCACATGATTTCTACCTCTGAGTCCCTTTGTTGAGTCCCCATTTTTTGGTTCAAGATACTGAGATGGCACTGGAGATAGCATGTGTTGGAATATTAGCAACGAGTGTTCAATGTGTGACTCTTTTTTTTTCAGAAAATAGGACCCTTCTCTATCTAGGTTGCTATAGGTAGTGAAAAGGTTCTGAGTTTATCAGTCTACATTTGCTTCTGCTCATATGCTGGGTTTTTTTTTTTTTTTTTCATTTTTTGATGGCTTGTTTGTAGTCTATAAAGACTAATAATTCTCTTCTTTTGAGGTTCTCTGGTAGTCCATAATAACAGTTGCTTGGACACTACAAGGATTTCATAGTATGCTGCTGGAATCTACTTGTAAGTATTTTACTGAGCAGGAATACTGACCTAGGATTTTTGTTTATTTGTTTTATCCTTAATTCATTCTATTTTCAATGTTATATAACTAATTCCCCATTCTTCACAGTATCATTCATTTGTTCATTTTCTCTTTTTTGTCATTTTTTGTCAGTTTTCTTGGTTTGCTTAGCAAACCAAATTTTGTGGCATTCATTACTTTAAAAAGACACTCTAGTTCTTTTTTCTTTAATTTTGACTAATTTTAAAACAAATGACTTGAATTTTCTCTCTTATTAATACTTATTTGGCTAAAACATTTATGTGTGGAAAAATAAGATTGGAGGGCTTTTTAAGTGTAGAAAACCATATCAATAATCTTTCTTTTTCAGGTTGATATTCCTGTATATTAGACATCTTATATGCTGTGTTTTCTTATTCATTTTATTAAAAAAAAGAAACCTTAAGATAGTTTAGTTCATCTTTTGACATTAGGGTAAGTTCAGCTGCTTGATTTTCAAATTTTCACAGAAACATGCATTAACATATATTGCAAGAATTTGCAATGTAAAAAGAAAAACAGAAAAAAAAAAAACAGGACCAGGAATAAAAAGGGGGAAAATTAAATCTATAGCTATATGCCTGATGTTTAAGACAAAGTGTAGATGTAACCATCTTTTTAAATAAGAAACACAGAGTTGATTCAGAGATGAAAGCCAAGAGGTTAGAGCAGTAGCTAAGAGCTGAGATTAAAAACCTTACCCTTCACTGCTGCTGTTGTCCTACCTCTCCGCAAGAGACCTACTTCCTATGTGTTTGTGTTTTTTATTGACTTTCTATTCTGTTTTCTCACTGGTTATAAACCAAATCACATGACCTCCTTGTCACTGCCTGTCTGTACAGCCCTCCAGGTGTGTCTCCATGCTGACTGTATCCTTGAACACACAGAGATCCGCCTAGCTCTGCCTCCCAAGAGCTGGGATTAAAGACGTGCACCACTACTGCCTAGTTTCTGCTATGGCTCTAATAGCTCTGACCCCCAGGCAACTTTATTTATTAATATACAAATAAAATCACATCTCGGTATAATTAAAATATCACCATAACAAAGTGCTGGGATGTTGAACTCATTGATTTGGTGATTGGTGCTCTCTACATGAGACTCCTGCTGTACTGGAGGCCACACTGGTACTAGGAACCCTAGGTAGGATACCACCCACTGCCCACTAATATCCTTTAAACCCTATCCATCAGACCCCTCAGCTGTGACACATGTCCCTACCAAGAGCTTTCAAACATACACAGTGATCGTCATAGCCGCCATACCTCCCAGTAAAGAAGTAGAGGATAATAAAGATGGAATATCTTTACTGGAATGGGTCCAAGGTGACTATAGCAGCTTTAGCTGCACCAAGCCTATTTCTAAATCAAAACTCTCTCCAAACAGATGTTCAATAAAATTTTCAAGAGACTATTTGATTCCTAGGAGAAAACAGTCATTTCAAAACATTTCAAAGTATCCACCTGAGTAAACAAAAACCCATTCTAATTATAAAAACATTTTTATCTGTTTAAGTAGCTCACGTATACATGTGTTCCTACCACAAAAGTAGAATTTTTGTACAAACTAACTCAATTGTGGGAGGCCTACCCCTTTGTAGGAGGCCTACCTTTCTGAACAGAAACAGAGAAGTAGTGGAAACTTTAAGGAATTAGACAGAAAAGCTCCCCTAATTATGACACCTTCACTTAAGTTTTCTAGGGGACATTGAGACCATTATATTTTCAGCTATCATAAAAAGTGTTCAAATATATTTGAAGATAAAGAGTAATAAAAACTTTAAGATGCTTCTAATGTGATTGATTTGGTTTATCTTTTAAAATTAATATTACTCAATTTGTCTGGACCAGATGGATATTGATAAAGTAATAAAAACAATTCTAGTACATATTTATACTTTTTACAAACTTATACTCAAAAGGAACTCTATAGAATTAATTTACAAACTTTAGCACACATCTAGAAAAGCTCTCCTAACACAGCTAACATGAATATCACTATATTTATTTATACTTTTATAAATTTATATTCAAAAGGAAACTCTATAGAACTATTTTACAAACTTTAGTAGATATCTAGAAGAATCTCTTAACAGAAATAACTTACATTCAAAAGCAAACTCTATCGGACTACTTTACAAACTTTAACAGAACTATTATATTTCCTTTCAACAAGACAGAGAGTTTGCAAATCATGAGTTACCACAGTAAAAATTGTAGATAAACTCAAAACTGCTTCATTTCTAAAGTTTGGAGTTCATGGTCAGATTTGATATGAGACTCCTGTGGGTAGCCAGCAAACTTCATTTGGTAACTAAGGGTACAATTTCCCCCTTCTTAATTTTTTGCTGCACCTTAAGATTGTCATGAGCTCTTTTAACAATGCCAGTGTTTCTGATAGGTTTTTATTAGTCCAATATTTCTAACAAGGTTATTTGTTCACCAAAACTGTTATGGTCTAGTGGTATCAAGAACATAGATATGTTGTTTTCATGAAACATCTTTCATTAGCTCACTCTGAGAAAGAAAATTTTCATGATTTATTATTTTCACTTCATTCACTAGTTTCTCAACCCCTGGTGCTATTTTACTAGTTGCTGTGATATACTCTGATCATAAGTCATTCAGCTCAGACTATAATTGTAACTTTTCAACCTTCAGTACTTGGCACATTTTTCCTATCCTCACAAACATCAGTGCATTCACTAAGCAAGCATCCTAATTTAGCATTAGGATTTTCTTGAAGGGAACTTTCAAGTGAAGTTACTCTATTTATGTGAGACAACTCGATTTTCAGGAGTTTGGTCCCCATCTACAAAGCAGTCAGTCCTTCTGACTACATTCTTCCTTGTTACCCCATTATATTTTCAAAGAAATCACTCACTGTAGCCTGCTGTTCAAAAGACAAATAACTTCTCTGATTATCCTTGTTTGTCCCCTCTAGTATCTCATAGCATGACCCAAGTTTTTATTTGCCCATAATTTTTTTCCATTTTTAAAGTAATTTCCCAGTGTACAGACCACTTTCTCTTTCTATATATCTATATATCTATATATCTATATATATATATATATATATATATATATATATATATATATATCTTTCCTGGATCTCACTCTGTAGACCAGGCTGGCCTTGAACTCACAAAGATCTGTCTGCCTCTGCCTCCCAAGTGCTGGGATTAAAGGCGCCCCTCTTTCCCTTGCTTTCTTAATGTTTTCAATATGTCTTGAAAAGCATCATTAGCATATTAATTGCTTCCTGATAGGTATCACCTATTTCTCATTTCTTGAGAGGTAAAGCTACACTTTCTAACAGCACTTGGGGGGAAAAGATTTTGAGCAGAGTTTTTGAGCAGGGCAGTACTGGCACTATTTCCCTTGAGCATTTTGCTGTTCGGATATGGGGAACTTTTGAAAGTTTTTTGTCCCAGTCTATCTGCCTTTTCTCTGGGCCTGCCTACCACCACTCTGTTACAAACTACATTTCCCAATCTGCCTTTCTGGTCTGGGAGCAAACTCAGCTGTAGTCAACTATAGGCTGCTACTTTCCCATGGGAAATTTTTATCTTCCCTAAGCTTGTATTAGGACATCTGTGTTACTTTTTCACAGATGTATCTCCCTAATCAGACTTTGTTTGAGGCAGGGTTTCTCTGAGTTGATTTGGTGCATTACTGGATCTCACTCTGTAGACCAGGCTAGCCTGGAACTCACAGAGATCCACCTGGCTCTGCTTCCCAAGTGCTTGAATTGAAGGCTTGTGCCACCACTGCCCATCCCTAATCAGACTTTTAAGAGCTTTTTCAGAGAGACATTTTTCCCCAATAGATCTTCTACTTGTCCCCACTTGTCTCCTCCTCCCTGATGCCTCAGCAGTGACTCAGTTCCTCTGCTAACTGCTTTCTGTCATTGCAAGGAGGATTCCAAAGCCTCCAAGGCTTCCTTCTTGCCAGCATCCCCTCCCCAGATCCCACACCACCTCTGCTGCAGCTCTACCCTGGGGAAAGCTGTCCCTGCTCAGCTTTCCATCTGCACTTTCTCCAGTAAAGTCTCTGGCCACTGGCCACAGGGGATTCTGGCTGCTGTTTTTATAATACTGGTTTGAAGGGGAGGTAGGACTAGCAGAGAGAATTTGCCATGTTTCAGGAGCTTTTTTGCTTTTTCTAGGGCAATGACAGGTGGTTTTTCCCATTCTGATCGATGTTATTTCCAGGCGAATCTAATTTTGCCATTAAAAGAAAAAAAAGAGATCTGAGAAGGAAAGTCCTGAAAAGCTTTCAGTTTTTGAGAGAAAGATTACTAAGTTTTTTTTTTTTAAGTCTTTCAATTCCTCCCTTGTCTGCCTCAGGAATTTTTTTTTCTTTTTTCTTGCCACTCAGGGCCTAAAGCTAAGCTATCCACAGGTCAAAAGATTCCACAGTAATCATTCTCAGTAATCATTCTCTGCCCATTTTCCTCAAGGTGTTTTTTTTTTTTCATGACTCTAATTCTTACCCAGGAGTTTGCATTCATAGTCTCATGGTTGGAAAATCAAGGACATAGTTCCTCTGTCTTGTTGCTTATCTTATCCTAAGTTTTTTCTATATATTTCTATATTTTACCTTATATTTTTCCTTAATTTTTATAGATAGAAATTAAGAGAAAAAAAGAAAGAAAGAAACCTAGATAGAGAGAGAAACTCCCTGCAGTCTAACTTTTCACTTACACATTTCTTTGAGCCACCTTACTTTATCTATATGCCCCAGAATAGAATACCGCATCTTTATTATAATACAAAACCAGACATGCCCACCTGCTCCCTATGGGGCTCCCAACCCCTTTCACCAAGACCATGGTTGCCATTCCTGGCTCCATCTGTGGGAGGCCTACTCCCACTTTTTTCCCAGGGTACTCTTGAGGAGGAAAGAGTGAGAAATATTTATATAGAAGGACAGAGGGAAGAGAAAAAGATAAACACACAGGATAGCCTTGGGAGGGCCTGGACTATATCCACTGGCCCCTCCTGTCTCTTCTAAAGGTCTTTTTATAGGAATGCCAAGGGATGGAGCAAAAGACCTCCCCTTAACACAGCAAAGTGTAGACCCTTCCAATCACCTGGTAACCACACACGTGGTCAAGCAATCCTCTAATGCAGCCCTTCTGGATAAAGCAAGCTCAGATATCACTAGGAAACCTTTGTGGGTCTCCACACAAATATTAATAGACAGTGATAGAAATAAAGATAAACTGCCCTAAACTATATACAATGTGACTTTGAGTTGTATCTCTGGCATAACAAATTTATATCATGGTCATTATTTGTTTATCAATATTTCATCACAGACATGTGTATTACATTCTATGAATTTCTGGATTCGTATTATTAAACAGAAATATTTTTAAAAATTAGTAATTTTCATTATTCTGCAATATAAACCTATCTTACAATGCTATTTTTCTCTGTACTCCTTTGCTAAGGCTTCCCTATAGCTGTTTCCTGATAGGTTTATTTTGCAAAGAAGCAGGTTGTATTTAGATATTCAGGAATATATATGTATATACACATTCATATATGCGTGTAACAACACTTAATAAAAAAAGGATTCTGAATTTGAAAGTGGACAAGGAGAGATACATGGGAGCAGTGTTTGAGAGAGTAAAGGGAGGGGGAAGTGATGTAATTATATTATAACTTCAAGAAATAAAACATTAGAAATGAAACAAAGAAAAAACAACAAACATTTGTTAATATTTATTTATTCTTAGGTGTCAGATCCCATGAAGCTGGAGTTACAGATGATTGTGTACCATACTGTGGATGCTGGGATTTGAACCCAGCCAGGTATTCTGCCAGAGCAGCAAGGATTCTTAACCTCTGAGACATTTCTCCAGCCCCTTTTCCTATTTAATTTTTTTTTTATTTTTCATTCTTTTTTTAATTTGGTTTCCAGGTCTGTGTTCTGCAATTGCCTTTATGTGCATAGCATACTAGAGAGCAGGCATTTGTTGAACAAGTGTTTTCTTACTAAAGTTATAATATTACATGGATTTCTATTTTTATCAGGCTTAAGCTGAAGAATGATAATGATGGCACACAAGCAACATAAAAAATGAAAATCTCAGTGCAACATTATAAATTTATTAAGAAAAATATCTGCAACCCCTGTGTCTGTGTCTTTTGTCATTTCCCAGGTTCATTTTCTTCTGTTATTAATGTTGACGGCTGTGTTTCTCATCATGGATTTGCTCATAATTAAATAATTTGCTCATAATTAGATAAACATGTCTTTTCATTTCTTATATTTGGATTCCTAAAATGAGTATAATGCCTACAGTACACTAAGAATTACACAAATATTGACTCAATACATGTACTTCATGTATGTGCACTGAAAGATGACTGTGGATTTTCAGGTAGAATATATCTCTTAAAGTCCCCATAGATAAATTAATTTTCAAAGGCTCTTTATAACATTTCAGTGTAGTAGAGTAAAAACTAAGTAAAATATTAGATTCATTGATTTTAGCATATGGATGGGCAAAATTAACATTTAACACATAATTGGTTTATAACTGTTCAAAGTTCAGAGAATGAGCCAATGTAGGTACTCAGACAAAAATGTCAGTAAACTTGCCTATAGCAAACATCCATCCCCCACTTCCTCCAAAGCTCATGGAACATTCTAGAAACTTGTAAGAGGCAGAGGATAGAAATGGCTGATATGTCATATGCGGTGATATTTTGTTTGTGCTCTAACAAATAAAACTTGCTTGGGGATCAGAGGACAGAGACAGCCACTAGATTAGAAATAGAGGTCAGGCAGTGGTGACACATACCCTTAATCCTATCACTTGGGAGGCAGATATCCATCTGGATCTCTGTGAATTCAAGGCCACACTGGGAACAGAACCAGCACTTGAGATCTCATGTCTTTACTTGGGAAGGACACACACCTTTAGTCTCAGGAAGTATTATGGGAGAACACAGAAAGGTATATAAGGCATGAGGAAGCAGGAACTCTTGCTCTTGAGCTGAGGATTTTCTAGCAGTAAGAACTTGTGACTGGCTTGTTCCATTCCTCTGATCTTTCAGTTTTCACCCCAATATCTGGCTCTGGATTTTTTATTATGCAACCTTTTAAGATTTGTGCTACATATGGTGACCCAACATTTGTGGCACAAATTCACAAAAAAAGACAATTGCCGTTGGCCTTCCAGTCTCCAGCTCAGGCCTGAGCTGTACAAGGCTGGTTGTGGTGGTGCATGTCGGTAGGATTTGCTGAAGGAGATGGAGGCAGGAGGACCCCAAGTTCAGTGCCAGCCTGGGAGGCTTGCTGAGAAGAGGCTGTGTCTGGGGCTGGGCAGGCCACAAATGGTGGTAGTGCAACCTTGGAGGCTGGTTGCTTCTCATCGTGTTGGTGACAGCAGTGACACTTCTACCAGGGATGAAGGGTTTTCTGCTACTTGTTCAGAGAACAATTATCAGGACCATCGTGTTACAAAGAAAGCATTGGCAAAGGTTGGTTTGGAGAAGTTTGGCCAGGCAAGTGGTGGGGAGAAAAAGTTGCTGTGAAGATATTCTCCTCTAGGGAAGAATGTTCATGGTTCCAAGAAGCAGAGATTTATCAGACTGTGGTGGTATACCATAAAAACATTCTAGCATTTATAGCGGCAGACAACAAAGACCATGGCACATCGACTCAGCTGTGGCTGCTGTCAGATTACCATGAGCATGGATCCCTTTTTGATTTCTTGGATACACTGTTACAATGGAAGGGATGATCAAACTCACTCTGTCCATGGCAAGCAGTCTTGCCTATCTTCACATGGAGATTGTTGTTACCCAAGGAAAGCCAGCTATTGCTCACAGAGATTTAAAATCAAAGAATATCTTGGTGAAAAAGAATGGAACTTGTTTTATTGCAAACTTGGGACTGGCCATGAGACACAATTCTGCCACTGATACAATTAATATTGCTCCAAACCACAGAATAGGCACTAAAAGTTTTCTTCAGGGAACCATGACCATGCCTAATAGTGACTTTGAAGTCTAGGAAAAGATGATGCAACCCCCACAATGATGATTCCACCAGAACTATGATAAGCCATTATGATGACAAACACCACCCAAAGATTGGCTTTGGACTACAAACTGATCAGAAGAGTTTCAAGATGGCTAGCTGAGGTGATCCAGCCTCAAAGACTACTCAAGCAAGGACTTGAGAAGAGCCCTGCACTTTCAAAAATGCAGAGACTAGACAACAAATGATACTCTCCCAGAACTTGACAACTAACCCCAAATTTTCTTTTCAGGATCCCCTAAAGATACCATCATCCACAATCAGCAGGAAGTAATTCTTAAAATTACATGATGCTCACTATCCCAAGAGATGGGGTAGGTGATTTTTGGTCATTCAATGGGTTATGGATAATTGTCATTGTTTAGGATCATTGGTTACAAGTTGTTAATTGATAATGGTCAGGAAAAAAGATAAACAATGGAGATTAGATTCACAGATCTTGTTTAAAAAAGTAGGATATAGATAAGAGGTAGATTATTGAATCTACTCTTAAAATATATAAATGATAGAATAAAAGGGTAGATTATCAAATCTACTCTGGAGAGAAAAAAGAAGATATAGATATAAGATAAAAGGTGTATTATTGAATGTACTCTAAAAAAGATATAGAAATGATATAATAAAGGGTAGATTATTGAATCTACTCTGAAAAGAAAAAAGAGAGAATATGGATATGATAAGATAAAAAGGTAGATTATTGAATCTACTTTTAAAAGGCAACTACTAATTTTAAATATTTTAGATTGGATTGGATTTTTTTTCTATTTGACACAAATTATGTATTTTGATACAAATTTGAGATTGACTTGGTTAGAAAATACTGTACGTGTTGTATTCCTGTTCAAGGTATTGTATCTGTACATTTCATTTAACAAGGTAATGCAATTTTCTAGTCCTTGAAAGTTATTACCAACTGTTTAGGATAATAAAGAAATGCAGGTTAGTAGTTAGTCATTACAATCGAACTTGTAATCATATTATGTATGTTTTCAAGGTCAAGCAGAAATAAAATTTAGATATACGGGTCATCTTCAAACACTTCAGAGATCTACAGAATATGACATTTAAGATATTTTAATAACATAGATCCTTTCTTTTTTATGACAATTTGAGACATGTCTGCTCCTGGCAGCACCAATCTACTTCAGAGAAGATGATGGGCATTGAAGAAACTCCTTATGGACTTTACTTTCTTTGTGGCAAATGATAGCCACTAGGCAAGAAAGTGCCCTTGCCTCAACTGCTGACAGTATGCTGTCCAAAATGGACAAACAGGACACAAAAGAAAGGAGTGCCAAACTTTGCCAAGACGAGGTAGACAGCCCTCCAGAAAATTCCACTTCACAGATAAGTCTGTTAGCAATCATAGGCTGGTAGGCTGAAGATGAATACCACAACATTGCAAAGAACCTTGGGTGACTGTCTTGGCAGCTAGCTCTTTCTGTCATTTTTCACAATTTTTTGGAAGTTCTTTGTTTGCACTTCCTGACTACTATTATGCAGATGAGATCAAACCATGCAAATATACCAATATGGGTAGGGGAGAATGCATGAGACCCACTCCTACCCCAGAAGCGACAGGTGATTAACAGCTGCTAAAAAGCACTGACTAAGCCATCCCTCCAACTCTATAGTTATTCTTTTTAATAAAATTCTCCTATTTGACAATAAACTCTGGTCTTTTTAATGTCTGTGTGTGATTAAATATTTCTAAGCATTGAATATTATAAGAGCATGCTTCCAAGAGATGTATATGCATATGGTATCAATTTAATCAAGAAGTGAGGAATGTCATATAGGAAATACATGCAGATGAGAAAGAAAGCAAGGAATCGAGGATTATGTCTTCATAGAATAGAGAAAAATACAATTAGAAAAAATAGAAAAATTTTGTCTCCACATAGATGAGTCAATTGCTACAGAAAAGTTACTACTGCAAATATTTGTGATCTTCTCTTTATCTGTGGACCTAAAAAGAAAACTTTCAAGCTAGTTGAACTCTTCTTAGCAGCATTATGTTCTTTTTAAATGAAGGAAGACCTCAACCACATTGGACCACTCACTATTCCCTGATGGAGCAGGTGGGGATTATGAGGCACCGCAACTTTGCTGATGAAGTGCCTATGTTCCTGTACATAAGTTTACACACATGCTTATACACATAATCCTAATTAAGCTTATTGGGTCAGTATAAACTTTATATATGTATGTATATATATATATATATATATATGTGTGTGTGTGTGTGTGTGTGTGTGTATATATGTGTGTGTGTGTATAGAAACTTCATATGCATATATTTACATAATGATATAATATACAAAATATAATATATGTTATAATAAATCTATATATACTACATTTATATACACCTTATATATATATGTGTATGAAGCAGACTGGAGACTCATCAGTTGGGATGAAGAAAGTGACAAGTGAGAATGAGAGAAGGATAAGAGAAGAATATGATCAAAATATGTGATATACATGTACAAAGTCATTGTGAAACTCATTGTTATATATACCTAACATATGCTATTAAATAACTATAATTGATTCCATTGATGAGCAATGTAATAGAAGGAAGTTTGTGCCAAAGTCACTTTAGGGTATTCCATCTGTGTACAGTAATGAGTGAATATTACTTTGAAATGTTTCAGGGAAAATTATATGAATTTTGTAAAACTCTATGAAAGTCCTGAAATTTCATATTTCCACAGTGAACACTGAGGTTTCCACCACAGAGAAAAGTACATAAATATGTGAATCACCTAAAATTGCAAAATATTTGGCTGCTCAAAACTCACCCTACAATTCAGTATTTTATAGTTTGGGGATTTCTTTGTCTCCAAAGTTAAAATTTTTCACTGTTTATCTTGAGGTCTTAGGGAGAAAAACAAGTAGGGAAGGTTAGTTTGAAGGTTGACAGTCAAGGGCCCAGGGGGTAAGAGTTATCCCTTCTTCTATACAAGAACGGGATCTGGTTTCAGGACTACATGACTCTCTGTGAACTGGCACCATCTTCTGTCTGCCTAGGATAATGCACCCACATCATACCCACACCCAACTACACCCACACATACAGGAATCAATATTTATAAAAGTTTTTTTAAGCCACATTGATTTTTATAAAAGTAAAAAAGAAAAATTATGTTTCTACTGGTCCAAGGTATCCATGTCTTTATTTATGACAAATATCTGAAAAATAGGCCAGAACACAAACAAGAAGAAAATATACTCTTTAGAATTTTTCAACAGTTTTAATGATTACAACTTTGAAAAAATATGTGAATAGTAAATTTGAATCAAATAAATTATTGCTTTCTAACTTTTTCTTTAGTTTTTTTTTTAATATGCATTAGTGTTTTGCCATAGGTGTCATGTCCCCTGGAATAAGGTTCAGACAGTTGTGAGCTACCATGCAGGTTCTGGGAATGGAAGCTAGGTTCTCTGGAAGAGCACCCAGGGATTATAATGATCTAACCACATGAGTCTATTAAATGGGTAAGAGAATTTATTAAGGTTTAAATTGAGGAAATACACTCACACAACAGAACAGAGTACACAGCTAAGTCATCCTCTGATCTGACCAGGAGTAAATCCACCTCACAGGCAAAAACAGGGAGAAGAAGCATGTGGCCCTTCTCCCTTCCCTTATAAGAGGTCACATACAATGTCTGGAAGCACCATCTCCTTTGGGCCCTATAGCCCAAGGTGGAGCAAATATTACTACAAGTGCTCTTAACTGCTGAGCCATCTCTCCAGCCCCTGCTTGTTAATTTCATTTAAATTTTCATGGGATAGCTAGTGTTCCCTCTATGACCATGTCCTTTCCTTTCTCAAGAACATTCTTATACATTATTTTGGAATGAGCAGCTGATCACACAACTCTGTAAATCTCTGTTGCTCTTCTCTATTCATACTGTCTCCTCTCCCTTCACTGTGTGGGAAAAAAAGGAGAAATGCCTGTGGAATATTCTTCACCATGCAATGCATCACTCATGCTGTCCTACTGTGTATTCCACCTTTCCTCACTGCCACTGGTTAGTGTCACCTCTGACTTTTGTGGTAACTTGAAAAAGCCTCAAAATATGAAACGTTATTTCACATTGACAACTGTAGACTTACTAAGTTCACAATTGTGACCTATTAAGCACATTGGGTACCCTCCTCTGAAGTTGAGCACCCTACCCTGGTACGTTGTAGTCTCTAAAAATAATCACTTTTGGTTCCAAGTTAGCTGCATCTAAGAGGTAGAAAGGTTTCCAAATGATGTCTTTTTCTCCCAACTCCAACCTATATTATTATCACCATGGGTATTCCTTCGAACTGTAGATCTCTGGTGAAGTGAGAGGAGTAAATAATGTCATCTTTCCACAAACAAGATGATGATTTAAAAAAATTAAAATCTCCCCCTTTCACATTTCTCAAACCTAAGTTCAAACCCCATTTTCCTCTAAAGCATCTGAATTCAAATGTTTATTCCTAGACTATGTGATGACAGAAGCTATCTACCAATGAGAATTTAATGTAGCATGTGATATTTTCATAAATCTCCAGATTGAATTGTGTTGTGGGATATTTGTACACTGTGTGAAGATGTAGTTCTGTGATTAGTGTAATATAAAGGTGAATGGCCAATAGATAGAAAGAAGGAATAGATAGGATTTCTGGGAAGAGAAAGGAAGTACAGGAGGAATCAAGGTGCAAGCAAAGCCAAGAGACATGGAGAGGAAGCAAGGGGTGAAAGGTGGAAGTGAGGTAACACCACATGATAGAATGTAAATTAATACAAATGGATTGATTTAAGTTGAGAGAGCTAGTTAGGAACAATCCTAAACTATAGGTTGAGCTTTCATGATTAATGACAAGTCTCCATGTCATTATTTGGGTGCAAGCTGGTGGGACAGAGAAAGACTCATTACATATGTGTCCAATTTAATGAAAACCTGGTAGATATAAATATATTTAATAAAATCAAACAAATATATCACCACGTTCTAGTCCACTATTCCAACTGAAGCCTCCTGCTCTACCAAGTACCCAGAACCCCTACCCACAGACCTCCAACACTTCCTCAAAGTTCACCCAACCTTCTCCTGACAGCCATTTGTCCCTCCCCTCATGACCATATCAAGGTCTACACCTCCATCAGAGACCCCATGCTCTATAAGAGGACATGCTAGTTCCCAGAACCACAGAAATTCAGAGGCAACACAGGCACCCATAACCGCTGAAGTCACACAGGCCAACAGAACCTCAGCAGAGGCACTCTACTGGACCAGAGGACTTTCTGGCCACCAGAACCTCAGGGCACTCAGGCCAGAGACCAGAGAAGAAATACAAAACCAAGGAGGAAAAACACCCATCCAATAAAGACAAACTCAGAAATAAGCTCCTAAACTTAAAATATCCCACGGATGCCTGGAGGACAGCATAACAATACAATCAATAATAGCTAGGGCAATATTGCACCAACACAGCCCAGATATCCAAATACAGCAAGCCCCGAATATTCCAAAACAGCTGAAGCACAAGAAAATGGCCTAAAAACCAACTTTATAAAGACGATAAATTTCCTTAAAGATGAAATAAATACATCACTTAATGAAATCCAGGAAAATACAAACAATTTGAGAGGGTGATAAATCCATCAAAGAAAGCCAAGAAAAAACAAACAGGTAAAGGAAATGAATAAAACCATTAAAGACCTGAAAATGGAAATAGAAGCAATAAAGAAAACACAAACAGGAAATCCTGGAGATGGAAAACCTAGAAAACTGTAAGGAACTATAGACTCAATCATCACCATCAGAATGCAAGAGATGAAAGAAAAAATCTCAGCATAGAAGGTATAATAGTAGAGATGGTTCAGCATTTAAAAGCACTTGCTGCTCTTCCAGAGGACCTGGGTTCAATTCCACAAGGCAGCTCACAACATTAACTCCAGTTCCAAGGAATCTGAGACTCTCAAAGAGACATATATGCAAGCAAAACACCAATGTACTGAAAAAAAAATTTAAGTACATAGTACCAAAATGTTCTGATTTTCAAGGTCTCTTTCTTGTTTCATTAGTGCCCTAGCTGTTTTGCTATTTTTTTTATTTTTTATTAATAGTACTTGTGGTTGATCCTATATCTTCCACATGCTGAGTATAAGCTCTCCCACTGAGTTATTCCCTAAGCTTAAGCCTTTTGAAGTGTCTACTATATGTATCACTTGGATTATTATTATAACTTCTAAATTTTTCTCTAAGACCAACTTATCTCTGTACTAGAAACACTAGATGGGATATAAAAGTTCATGTGTCAATCTTGGAGACAAGTAAGAAGAGACATTTTCCTTGAAGACCCACCACACATCAATGCTGTCTCTACTCATCCAGCTGAGTAGACTCATTACCACAGAGCACTCTGCCTTCTCACCTGGGGACAAATATGAGGGATTAGATGACAGCCAGCTTTTGGTGTGCCCTGGAATCTTCAGTTCTTCTCTATCCTCTGACAAACCATTCTGTCATTCTTGAACATAAAACCACACTGAGTATTTTATCACAGCAACAGAAAATAAGGAGTGGAGAACAATGGGAGGTAGAATTGGGAGTAATGACTGGAAACCTAACACAATAAAACTCCCTTAAATCTTTGAGAGTGGCCCTAGTGAAGTCTCTGAATAATTGGGAAAATGGAGCCTAAACTGGCCATCTTTGATAACCAGGCAAGACTCCTAGCAATGTAACTGGAACATCAAATCAGCAACAAAACCTTCAACCTACAATCTGTTTTGCCTGCAAGAAGTGGTGGAGCAATGGTGGAGCAAACCTGTGAGAGTGGCCAGCCCATGGCTGATACAACTTGTGGCCCATGTCACAAGAGGGAGCCCAAGCCTGACACTGCATGGGTGGCCAGGAACCAGAGGCTGGACTGCTCAGAGATCCAGGATAGAACCAAACACCACTGGCCAAAAAAAAAAGTCAATGAAATGATTCTTGATGATATGCTGCTATACTTAAAGGTGGGTGATTAGCCCAACTGTTATCAGAGGGATGTTATCCAACAACTAATAGAAACTGATGCAGAGACCCACAACCAAACATTTGGTGGAGTCCAGGGAAATCCTGCAGAAGAGAGAGGATGGATCTTAGGAGTCAGAGGGGTCAAGAACACTGAGAGAATACCAGCCACAGAATCAACTAAGTAGGGTATATAGGAGCTTCCAGAGACAGAGATACTCATGGTCTGAGCTAAGTCCTCTTCATATACATTATCGTTATGTAGCTTAGTGTTCTTGGGACCTTTTTCCTCCTGCTAGGTTGCTACATCTAGGTGTGACATAAGGCTTTGTGCCCAGTCTTATTGTATCTTGTTAGGACATGTTTGGTGGATATCCCTGGCAGGCCTGCTCTTTTTTCTTAGAAAACAGAAGAGATGTTGATTGTTGCAGGATATTGAATCACACTGTGTGAAAGGCACCTTCTGATTGCGTTAATAAAGAGCTGAATGATCAATAGCTAGGCATTAGAGGATAGGTGGGATTTCCAGAGAGAGATGGGAACTCTGGGAGGAATCTGAGGCATGGGGAGTCACCAACCAGTCACAGAGGAAGTGGGACATACTGTAATGAGAAAAGGTAATAAGCTATGTGGCAGAATGTAGATTAATATAAGTGGGTTAATTAAAGCTTTAAGAGCTTTTTGGAGACAAGTCTAAGCTAAGACTTAGGTTTCATAATTAAAAAAAAAAGTCTCCATGTCATTATTTGGGAACTGGCTGTCAGAAAACATCCAGCTACAATTGGTGCCCAACATGAAGCATGTATATCTAAGTGTAGGGCTTTTGAGCAACTGGTGTGCTACTCTGCAGGGGACTAGACAGAAACACATGTCATAGCATAGACCCAGTGACTTCCCAGAGTGAGGGTGAGTAAACATAGCTCCTGGCCAGTACCTGCAGGCATTAGGCTAGGCTCTGATGGAAGGGCAAACAGTGGCTGCTGCCTAGAACCAATGGGGTAGCCTGCTAGACTGACCCAAGGGAGGTGGGTCGAGCCAACCTCTAGCACCATGTGCTAAGTGAAGTCATGTGGATTGTGACCCAGCCCTTTAAAGTTTTACTCATGTCATCAGAGAAGGCTGCAGGTATGCAGAAAGCCAGGTCCAGACTGAAAAAACCTCTAGACAGTTAGAGTATACTTGAAAATGTGCTTAGATGCTGAACAATAAAAAAAGAGAGAGAAAATGGGTATAGACATAAACAATAGTTTAAGTATAGTACATTGAAGCCTTTAAATATAGAGTAAAGTAATATCAAAAGAATAATCCAAGTAAGAATGTGGGATACCTTGAAACCTGGGACTTATGCAGGGACGCTTGGCTCAATCTGGGAGGAGGGGACTGGACTTGCCTGGACTGAGTCTATCATGTCGATCCCAGTCCTCAGGGGAGACCTTGATCTGGAGGAGGTGGGAATGGGAGGGGTGGGCTGGGGGCAAGAGGAGGGGGGCAGGAAGGGAGAGAACAAGGGAATCTGTGGCTATTATATAGAACTGAATAGTATTGTAAAATAAATATTTAAAAAACCTTAAAAAATAAAATAAAATGCTCAAAGCAAAAAAAAAAAAAAAAAGAATGTGGGATACCAAAATATATGGCATGTGGACCCTATATAGTGCTTTATTAACTTTAAATTTTTAAATGCTAATGAGAAAGGAATGCCAATTTTGGAAAGACATTCAACAGTAGAAAAACGTGGTAAATTAAACCAGCCTGTATTTTTAAGGATATCTTAACCAGAATGGAAGTCAGGGAATATGCTATGTTGGGGGAGAGATCATGCCTTTGTTTCTGCAGGAAATTAGAAGCTGTGCACTCCTTCAAAATTAATATAGACCAAATTTAACCAGGGGACACCTCCTGAAAATCTTGACTTCGGACATGAAGGAAGAAACCAAGAAAATCTACAACATAGATGATGTATATGCTGTTCCCTTGACATGGGAACAGCTCTGAGACTCAATGAGACATGATAAACCTTGTTGGCTACAGAGTCTTCATTACTTACTATTACATGCCATCCTTTCATATGGAATAAATGGAAATTTATATTACAGTTTGATTATGTAGTCCAAATGGACTTATAAAGTTGACAGATGTCTTTTGCCTTCTCAAACATTGAACAAAAACTCATCTTTAGATGATTTGTGCACACTGCACATTCCATACTGTAGTAATGCAGATATGTATGTTAGTTTTAAGAGTTTGTATGTTTGGGGGAAAAAAGAACCAGACAGCATTGAAGAAGACAGGTATCTGAGATGGTTCAGCCTCTCAGAATGCTTCTGTTTCAGTTTCCTCAAATATCTGCATCCAACAAATGGTACTGGCATAACTGGATATCAATGTGTAGAAGGCTATAAATAGATCCATATCTGTCACTGTGCACAAAACTTAAGTCCAAGTGGATCAAAGACCTCAACATAAATCCAGCTACTCTGAACCTGCTAGAAGAGAAAGTAGGAAGTAGTCTTGAACGCATTGGCATAGGAGATAACTTCCTAAATATAACACCAGAAGCACAGACACTGAGAGAAACAATCAACCAATGGGACCTCTTGAAACTGAGAAGCTTTTGTAGAGCAAAGGATACAGTCAACAAGGCAAAGTGACAGCCTACAGAATGGGAAAAGATCTTTACCAACCCCTCATCTGACAGAGGACTGATATCCAGAATATATAAAGAACTCAAGAAATTAGACATCAAAATGCCCAACAGTCCAATTAAGAAATGGGCTATAGAACTAAACAGAGAATTCTCAACAGAGGAAACTCAAATGGCTGAAAGACATTTAAGGAATTGCTCAACATCCCTAATCATCAGGGAAATGCAAATCAAAATGGCTCTGAGATACCACCTTATGCCTGTCAGAATGGCTAAGATCAAAAACACTGAAGACACCTTATACTGGAGAGGATGTGGAGTTAGGGGAACTCTCCTCCACTGCTGGTGGGAATGCAAGCTTGTACAACCACTTTGGAAATCAATATGGCACTTTCTTAGAAAACTGGGAATCAATCTCCCCCAAAATCCAGCTATACCACTCTTGAGCATATACCCAGGGAATGCTCAATCATACCACAAGGGCACTTGCTTATCAAAATTGTTTGTAATAGCAAGAACCTGGAAACAACCTAGATGCCCTTCAACTGAAGAATGGATAAATAAAATCTGGTACATATACACAATGGAATACTACTCAGCAGAGAAAAACAATGACATCATGAGGTTTCCAGGCAAATGGATGGATCTAGAAAAAAATCATCCTGAGTGAGGTAACCCAGACTCAGAAAGACAAACATGGTATGTACTCACTCATAGGAGGATACTAGATATAAAACAAAGATGATGAGACTGCTACTCACAACTCCAGGGAGGCTACCTGGAAAACAGGACCCCAAGAAAGACACAGGGATCGCCCAATGACAGAAAAATGAATGAGATCTACATGAACAACATAGACGTGAGTGGAGGTAATGAAGGGCAAGGGTTGAGGGAAAGAGAGCTTAGGGCAGTGGGAGATCCCATCTGGATCAAGAACAGAGAGGGAGAACAAGGAATAAAAGACCATGATAAATGAAGACAACATGAGAATAGGAAGAAGCAAAGTGCTAGAGAGACTCACAGAAATCCACAAAGATACCCCCAGAATAGACTACTGGCAATAGTCAAGAGACAGCCCGAACTGACCTACTCTGGTGATAGGATGACCAAACACCCTAATTGTCGTGCTAGAAACCCCATCCAATGACTGAGGGAATCAGATACAGAGATCCACAGCCAGGCCCCAGTGTGGGAGTCCGTTCTCGGGTTCCTCGTGGCTTTACCCAGCAGGTCTGAATAGAGGATGATCAGGACCACGGGCCTGAGTGCAGGTGTCTGAGATGGTCTGCACTTGGCTGTGCTGTGGGAGGAGGTCTTTTGCTCCACCCCTTGGCGTCTCTATAAAAACCCTGGGCCAGAGACAGTCGGGGCCCGTTGGAATAGGTTCCAGGCCTTCTCGAGACTATCCTTTACTTTCTATCTGTTTATCTCTGCAAGATTCTCTGCTATAAATCCTTCTATCTAATATTTCCTGCTGATCGCACTCAAGAAAACTCTGGGAAGCTGTGGGGGTGGTGGGTAAACGCCCCACAGAATGGTGCCATGAACAGGGACTAAAAAAAGAAAAAAAAGGGACTAAAGAAAAAAAGGGCGAACAAAAAAGGGGGGACTAAAGACAAAATAATAGGGACTGAAGATAAAGGAAAATAATAGTTTTATTACAGAGTTTTTGGTGAAAGTGCTGAGTCAGCCCTGCCAGTGGAAAGGCATGCCAGTGTTATGAAAAAAATATATTTTATATATATATTTTTTGGGGAGGCAGGGGTTTTATCCTCGAGAGAAAAGGAAAGCGGACTGGAAGGATGTCCGATGCTGCAGCAAAATTCTCTTCTGTCAAAATTTTCTATCTTCTATCCCTGTCTCAATTTCTATCTGTGAAAAATAAGTAAGGTATAGGGTAGTAATATAGTTTAGGAAAAACTTAGAAGTGTAAGATTGTGTAGGAAAAAATAAGTAAGTCAACTAGACAGAAAAACTCTTCAATTTTCTAACTTTGGGGGCTTTGAAAGCAAACTGGGGGAAAAAATCTTTCTTTGGGCTTTATGGGTAGTAAAAAAGCTCTTCTTTGAACTTATGGGTAAGAAAAAGTTTCCTATGGAAGCTTTTGACCTGGGGACAGCTGAAATGCTAAGTCCAAGCAGCAGGAGAAAGTAATTTCTCTCTGAGGCAAAAATGGGGGTGTAAGCAGTCAAAGTTTAAAGTTGGGAAGTTTTGGGAAAAGTTGGTCTTTCTCCTGGGGGGGGGGAAATCTTTCTCAAACTATAAAACTTTTCTTGGAAAATTTTGGGGGAAAAAATCTCTCTAAAACTTAAACTTTCTCAAAAGCTCTCTTAAACTTAAAAACTAAAGCCTCTAACCTCTCTTAGAAAGAGGAGAGTAGAATCACCGGAAGATATTAGTATGGGGACCACCTGTGATTAGCTCTAAGGGAAAAACAACAAACTTAAGACAGCAAAACCTAAGTTCTTTCAAGCTTTAACAATCCTCCCTGCAATGCAGGAGGCTGGAACAAGGTTCTAAAAACCCCCTTCTAAGTTCTGTCCCTTCAAGCTAGTAAAGCTTGGGAGAGTGTGGGTAAAGAGCTACAGAGAGCCCAAAAGGGCCGGAAACTTTACCTGAGAAAAGCAAAAAAGCCAAGCTTTACAGTTACAGCCGAGCTGAGGCATCAAAGGTTTTGTCTGAGTGTTTCAGAATGGAAAGGTGCTCCTAATTTTCCTAATGCAAAGATCCCCTGAAGCAATGCAAACTGTTAGCATTGTATCCTCTCATCTGACCAAAAACCCAGAGGCAACTGGCCAGTGTCTCTGAGTTGGAGTGCATTTCAGGGATACTAGGGTTCCTGCAGTTGTAAACTTCCTGGAGCACAGAGCTGAGGCAGGAAGATGCAGGACCCAGGGGAAGATTGCTAATGAACAACAAACAAAGTTAGAGTCAGTGGAAATGGCAGAGTTGTACACTTTCCTACAAGTCCCAGGTTGATAGGTCCACAGCTGCAAAAAGAAATCTGAGAAAAAGCTTCCTATCAGAGTAAAGACCTTTCTGGGAAAACAGTAAAGCTGAACTGTGTCTGAAGCAGTTGTGCTGCTGAGTCAGAACGCTGTCTGGGGAAAGAGCCCAGCCAGGGCAGAACAGAACTGTCCAGGAGTAAAGCTTTCTTTTCTGTCAGAGAAAGCACCTCTTTGAGAAAAGCTTTGTTTCAAGTGACTCCCTGAGATGAGGGAGTGTAGCCCTGAGGGGTGATTTCCTCTGGCATAAGCTCTGTCCTTGAGCACCCAGACAAGCAAATGCAACCCACTGGGGGACTGGGCCAGGTGAAGGCCTGATGAGGCACAACACCTGTCCTAATGGGAGTGTAGAAATGGCGAAAACCTCCCTTGCTAAGCTTGATTTGTGAACACAAACCTCAGACCCCCAAAAATAGAAATGGACAAAAGCCCCTACCTTCAGTAGCAGGGAAAGCCGCCGCTCTAATGTCAGAAACCATTTCTGGGGTAGAGGGGATGAATTGAGACCAAACTGGGAACTGTCTGGGAGAAAGACTCTGAAGAAACAGAGAAGGGACATAATCCTCCCCAGAAAATATGTGACCTGAAAAAGCTGCTAGAATTTGAGGCAGATTCGGGGGGAGAAAAAAAGCCCCTTCTTCCAAAGGCAGCTAGCAGAGGAACAGAGCCGCAGACAGATAGCTGAAGCTCTGCATCTGGAGGGGAAGGAACAAGAAAACGAGAATAAGATCAGTGGGAGAAAATCTCTGAAGGAGCTATGGAAAAGCTCTGTTGCAAATGATCTTGTTTTTCACTGACTGGCTAAGGCAAGCACAAGCCCCAAGGAAAGTTGTTATCAGAAATGCCAGCCTCAATGTGCACTGACAAGGCAGGTGTGGTTCTGATTTGGGGGCCAGTTTCAAATGAAGGAGAGACACCTGTTGAAGCCAGCTGAGGAGAGAATAGATATCTCCCAATGTCCCATAGCTGAGAATGTAAAATGCTTGTTCAAATCTCTGTTGCAAAGGCAAGAGAATTTGTTTAAACCTCCCAGGCAAGTCTAGTAAAAGAGAACCAGTTGACTCTCAGACCTGAAAAGAACTATGGGAAATCAATGATGTAAGGAAAATGATATAAGGGACTGATATGGGACTGATATTCTTATGGACTGATATAAGGGAAATGCATTCTTGGAAAGGTAGTTTTTCTGCTAAACATGGTGACATTGCCCTGAAACACTTTTGTCAGCTCAAAAATACATTCATGGTAAACTTACAATACAGCTTTTAAAAGAGTAAGGAGGAAAATCGACTAAATGTCAGTTCCAATGAAAATTGAAAAGATATGGAACCTAGGTGCTTCGCGGTTTGGGGCTCCATTGGTAAAATGCCTTATTTACCCTAATAGCTGTGCAAAGTTTTTACGGTAGTTGGATGACAAAAAGCTACCTATAAGAGCAAACAAGCCATTTTAAAATCCTTAACAAGGGAAAGCAGTTTATACACTGAATGTTGTCTTAGATATGAAGAAACATGTTGAAATTAAAAAAGTTCTTTGCCTTGAATGAACAGCCTGCAATGAGTAATTCCTTTGCAAATCTAATAAGGAGACAAGGAAACAGGCATTCAAAAAAGAAATGACTGCTTTATAGATGGGAAACAAACTTAAAATCTAGCTGTCTTATAAAATTGTCTACTTAAAGTTCCTTACAAGAAATCAATGCTAAATATCACTAATGCTAATAACATCCGGAGTTAAAGCTAATGAAGTGAAAATATTAAATCCTGAAACTCAAATGAAATGGAAAGATCCCTGCTCAGGATTATGGAAGGGTCCTGATCCTGTGTTAATGGGGTTGAGGACATGTTTGTGTTTTTTCACAAGAGGAGAATGAAGCTTGGTGGTTACCAGAGCATCTGGTAAGGAGCATGGAACTAAGAAAAGTCAGCTAAAATGACATTCCTATAAAGGAACCAGAATGAAAGTGGCTCAATTAGTATTTCTGAGGTTTTGTCACTGGTTAATGCAAACAGTGAGGAAAACAGAGTTCAGAGCTGTGCCTCTTTTGGCTTTACAAGCTCCTTTAGAAAAATACCTTATATCACCTAATAGCTGTGCAGTATTGGCGAAGAGCTTTACAGAGGCTAAATACGGTAATTTCACCCTCAGCATGAAGTGAAGTTTTTCAGTAGAGCAAACCAAAAGTACTGCTGAGATAGAAACGTTTGTTTGAATTGAAGTTCTTAGGGGAGCTATTATGAATTTGGGTGAAGGGACAGCCTCTAGTTAAAAACCATTTACCGCTGACAGTGCATCTCTGTCGGTTCGAAAAGGCCGACTCGCAACTTTGGGGTGTGGCTTCATCCTGAGAATGTTACAATCCCCTAGCAACAAGTATCACAACTCTATAATGACAACACTCACTAAATCCCAGTGCTTTATAACAAAGCTGACTATAAACTCTAAACTTTAGAAATGATGTACGTACTTCCTGTCTAGTTAAGAGAATCTTTCTAATAGAGATGGTGATAAGAGTAGAAAGACAAAAATAAGATATGTGAGTTTGTAAAAATTCTGTCTTGTTAGATCTGTGTTAAGAAATCTTAGGTGTATTGCTAAGTTAGATATACACTAATGATAGCCTATATAAGTTTGTGAAATAGATCTATAGAGTTCCTTTAAGAATATAAGCTTACAAGAAGTATCTAAGGTAGTCTTAAAACATGTAGTAATAAGCTTGTAAGATGCTAGTTGTAAATGTAAGTTTAAATAAGAAATAAGATGGAATGAATATAAGTATATAAGAATTAATAAGAAATATATTTGCTAAAGTAGTTCCATAGTTTCCTTAAAGTATAAATAAGTAGATGTTAATACGTTGTATGTGAGTTTGTGAAAAAGTGTAAATGTTAAGTGTGAGTCTGTTAATGTATATGGTGAAAACACCTGAGACACAGAGTAGTGTCCTAGTAGACTGCAAAGTAGGCAGTCTGAATGGTTTCAAAAGCTCCAGAAGCCGCTAAGAAACTAAGAATGGCGGACGCCAGAACCAGCACAAGGCATTCGCAGCTGAGATCCATGGAATATCAACGCAGCACAGAAAAACCTGAGCTAACAGCAAAAATGATTTAAATATTACTATAACTAAAAAGGTCTCTCTGTGAGAACAAAAGTTGCAGAGACGCTTGTTTGAACTAAAATTGTTAACTGCAAAAAGTTTTGGTTGAAAAACATCTCTTCATATTTGGAAGTGAAAGCCTGATACCAGAATTTATTTCTTGTTTGAACTTTTTGAACTTAAAAATGAGATAAAATTACAAAAAGATCTTGGTTATGGATTTCTTCAAATTTGGAGGGCTAGTACCAATATTTATCATTTGAATTTTGGTACTTAAATGAAATGAACAATAGAGATTTCATTGCAATGGGACAGTTTTGAGTAATGACCTAGGAACGGTTTTCTGGAATTGGGTTAAAAATGGAACTGTTTAAATGAAGAAATGTATTTCTACTTAGAATCAAGATGCAATTTTATGTATGCATATATGCTTTATTAACTGGTGATTTATGAATTGCTTTGTGGAACTGTTTATGTAAAAATGGAATTACTTATGGAACTGGTTTTGTGTTACAAATGGAACTGTTTAAACAGAAAAGTTTGGGTTTTCTAACTAGGCTTGAGATTTTGCTTAAAATTATAAAGAAAAGGGAGAGTTAATAATCCTTAGTCTATTTAATTTAAATTGTTGTTTGAGTGGATTAATGTCATGTTTTGTTAGTAAGAAATGCAAATGGGGTATACTAAGAGACTACTTTTAAAGTGTGTAAAGAGTTTTATTAAGAAACTGCTTTTGATGTTTTGCTAAAAGTTTTCAAAGTGTTAATGGTTAGATTGAAAATATTGCTTTTCAATATGGGTTTGTAGGAATTATATAAGTTTGGGTTCCTCTAACTAGGTTTGAGATTTTGTTTAAAAAATTATAAAGAAAAGGAGGAGTTATGAGATTGAATTATGTTTGCAGAAACCTATTGATATTAATGCACCCTGGTTTTGTGGAGTTAAGGAAATATTTGTTTGATGTGAATACATCGAAGTTTTTCCTATGTTCTGTTAACAAGAAAATTCAAATGACTAAGTTAAAGTTGTAAGATGGAGAAAATTGTTAACTATATATAGCACCATATATGCTAATTCAAATGGTTCTGTTAAGAGTTTGCTTTGACTTGTAAGATTGAGAGAATTGTGACTATGTATAGCAATATTTATGTTAACCTGTTAATGGTAATGATGAAGCTAAGCGATTCTTTAAGTTTGTAGTTGCCTTATGAGTTTTTGTTTAGAAAGGGCTTGAGGCAGCTAAGACTGCTGTGGTCACCTTGGACCTAATTCAAAAGAGAAATGCCATCTATATCATCCTCTACTCCCATACTGGGAGGTGTAACAGCTATGGAGATTGCTGTAAGCCATTAATAGTTATTTTTTTATATATTAAGAAGGGGGGACCTGTGGGAGGCCATTCTCAGGTTCCTCATGGCTTTACCCAGCAGGTCCGAATAGAGGATGATCAGGACCACTGGCCTGAGTGCAGGTGTCTGAGATGGTCTGCACTTGGCTGTGCTGGGGGAGGAGTTCTTTTGCTCCACCCCTTGGCGTCTCTGTAAAAACCCTGGGCCAGAGACAGTCGGGGTCTGTTGGAATAGGTTCCAGGCCCTCTCGAGGCTATCCTTTATTTTCTATCTATCTCCGCAAGATTCTCCGCTATAAATCCTTCTATCTAATATTTCCTGCTGATTGCACTCAAGAAAACTCTGGGAAGCTGTGGGGGTGGTGGATAAATGCCCCACACCCCAGGTGGTGCTCCAGGAATCCAATTGGCGAGAAAGAGGAGGATTTGTATGAGTGAGAAGTGTTTAGACCAAGATTGGAAAAAAAGCACAGGGACAAATAGCCGAACGAATGGAAACACATGAACTATGAACCAATAGCTGAGGAGTCCCCAACTGGATCAGGCCCTCTGGATTAGTGAGACAGTTGATTAGTTTGACTTGTTTGGGAGGCATCCAGGCAATGGGACCAGGCCCTGAACTCAGTACATGAGTTGGCTGTTTGAAACCTGAGGCTTATACAGGGATGCTTGGCTCTGTCTGGGAGGAGGGGACTGGACATGCCTGGACTGAATCTACTAGGTTGAACTCAATCTTTAGGGGAGTCTTTGCTATGGAGGAGATGGGAATGGGGATGAGTTGGGGGATGGCAGGGGGTGAAGTGGGAGGGGGGAGAAAAAGGGAATTCGTGCCTGATATGTTATATTAAGTTAAATTATAAAATAAAAAAATAAAATAAAGGCTGATTTTCTAGAATAAACACATTTTGAAACCTCAAAAAAAAATCTGCATCCAAAACCATTTCAAGACAGCCTCACAGACTACTCCAGCTAGAACTTCAGATAACCCCTATACTTTCCCATTGCACACAGACTGAATAACAAATGTTCAGCTAGTTCTCCCAAAACTTGACCATTATCCCAATTTTCTTAGGGTCTGCTAAAGATGTTGTTGCTCCCAGATAACAGAAAATAATTTTATGAACATGATGCCCATATTCCTGAGAGGGAGGGTGGGTGGTTTTCCATTGCTCAGTGAGTTGTGGATGTTTGTCATTGTTTAGGATTGCTTGCAAGTTGTTATTGATCATGTTCAGGGAGAATGCTAAACACAAGACATTAGATTAGGGGATTTCTTTGTTTTTCTTTCCTCTATCTTTTCTCTTCTACTAGTGTTAAAAGTGGGGATGAGGGATGAAAAGAAAGGGGGATATATGAATGATAGAATAAAAAGGTAGATTACTGAACCTACTAAAAAGCAACTACTAGTATCAAATATTTTACATTGGTATGGATTTTTTATATTGATACAAATTTAAAGTTATTTTTTTTACAACATACCATAGGTATTTTAACTATGCAACTCATTTAAAATTGTAGTATAAAGTTCTACTCTTTGAAAGCTACTATTATAAACTGTTTAGTATAATTAACAAAACAATCAAATTTGTAGTTATGTTAGGTATGTTTTCAATGGTAAAATGACATATTTTAGATAGGTTGTCTTCAAACACTTCAGAGATCTACAGAATATGGAAATTAAGATGTATTAATAATATAACTTTTCTTGACAGTGAGACACAGCTGCTCCTGGCAGCACTAATCTACTTCAGGGAAGATGATGGGCATTAAAAAACTTACATATGTTTGCTTTAAATGTGACAAAGATAGCCACTGGGCAATAAACTGCCCTTGCCTCAACTGCTGATAGTATGCTGTCCAAATTGGACAAGCAGGACACAAAGGAAGTCAACTTTGCCAAGACAAGGCAGGCCAATTCTTCAAAATTCCTGCTTCATAGAGACATCTGTCAGATATTCTAGGCCTATAAGGTAAAGATGGATGCTCCCGTGTTGCAGAGGACCTTGGATGACTATCCAGGCAGCCAGTTGTCTCTGTCGTTTCTATAGTTTTGGAAGCTGTTTGAACTGTACTTCCTGTTTTCTCAAGTAATATTTTATCCTTCTCAAGTCTCTGATTGGTATTGAAGACTAGATATTTATACCATTTTATTTGTTATTAAACCGAGGAAAAAAACTTACAAGAGATGTAAGGTGTATACTGCAAAGAAACATAAAACCTTAAGTTGTTTATCTAGGAAAATATTTTAAGATATAAAGGATATTTTAGGCTGGTAATACAACTTATGATAGAAAGTAATTTAGGTATAAAACTTTGAACTTAGCCGGGCGGTGGTGGCGCACGCCTTTAATCCCAGCACTCGGGAGGCAGAGACAGGCGGATCTCTGTGAGTTCGAGGCCAGCCTGGGCTACCAAGTGAGTTCCAGGAAAGGCGCAAAGCTACACAGAGAAACCCTGTCTCGAAAAACCAAAAAAAAAAAAAAAAAAAACTTTGAACTTACCAAGATTGGGTAGATAACAGAGTATTTTATCTGAATTTGCCAAATACAAGTAAAGTGGATGTTGTGAATGTAATTCTTACCTGATAATTTTACAGTTTTACTATATTAGAGCTAAAACCTTTCCTTTCAATTTAGACAAAAAGTGGGATGTGTTGTGGGATATTTGATTACACTGTGTGAAAGGTACCTTCTGATTGGCTAAATAAAAAGCTGAATGACCAATAGCTAGATAGGAAAAGATAGGCAGGACTTCCAGAGAAAGATCAGAACTCTGAGAGAAATCTGAAGCTCAGGTATTCACCAGTCAGATATGGAAGAAGTAGGATGCACTGTACTGAGAAGAGGTAATGAGCAATGCAGCAGAATGTGGATTAATATAAATGGGTTAATTTAGGTTGTAAGAGCTAGTTGGAAACAAGCCTAAGCTAAGGCCAATATTTCATAATTAATAAGAAGCCTTTGTGTCATTATTTGGAAGCTCACAGTCCAAAAAGAAATGTTCAGCTACAGTTGATCTGGGGGAGAAAGGAAGTGGCAGGAAGAACTGGGAGGAGTAAGGGATGGGAAACTGTGGACAGGCTGTAATGTATGAGAGAAGAATAAAAGTTAAAAAAGAAAGAAAAATTCTGGGGGGAGGAATGATTCTGGATCCTTGATTTAGTCAAGGAGAGTGTTGAACCTTCTATATGGATATATCTATGAGTCCATGCAGTTTATATAAATAATGCATGCATGTGTTTCTACTTTTAATTAAGAGCATACATGGTGTAGCTATGTTCTGTACTGTTAAAAAAAAAAAGAAAGAAATATGAGGGCCTGCAAAGATGGCTCTGTGGTTAAGATCGGTGGCTGTTCTTCAGAGGAACTGTGTTCAATTCTAAGTATCCACATTGTAGTACATAGCTATCTGTAATTCCAGTTCCAGGAAAGTTGATGCTCTTTTCTGGCCTTTATGGGCACCAGTCATACACATGGTATGCTGACATATATGTAGTCACACAAAAGTAAAATAAAATAATGATAATGATAATGATAATAATAATAATAACAGTAATAATCACAATACTTAACAACCAGGAAGAATGTAAGTGTCAATCCGTATCATCATTAAAATAGTCATTTAAAGTTATTATGGCTGTACTTGATACATACGGAATCCTGAAATAATGACTACCTGCATGTGTGATGCACAAAGGTAGGTGTCAGAAGTTAAACATTTCCCCTGGCCAGGAGGAAGAATCATGAGTCTGCTGGTTGTCATTAGGATCTAGTAGATGAAAGACATTCACAAGCCTACCTATGGTCACTCCCCATCCCTCAGAGAGGAGGAAGAATCATTAGCAAGCCTGGTGCCTTGTAGAGTTGGGGGGGTGAGTGCCATTATAAGCAAATATACAGTAGGGTATGGGAGAGAGAAAGGCAGAATGGCTCAGGTCCTGTGGAGAAAGGCAGATCTAAAGAGTCAAGTGTTGTAAGTAATAGGCTGACATTGGATGCCGGCTTCCTACCTGGGGCATGTTCACATCTGGGCCAGGGCTGTTGCCAAGGGACATGGCTGGGTCTGTAACTCTGTCACAGCCAGTCTTTATTAATGTGTGTGGCTCCTGTTATTACCAAAGTCTGTGAGGAAGCCGAGGGTATAGGTCACCTCATATGCCACATTGATGCCCATGGATCATGCCACTGCAGGGTCCACCCCAATCTGAGTGGCCTGTGCTGACACCCAGGGCCATGTAGACATCCAGGCCTGAGTTGCAGCCTAGAATCATGGCACCTTTAACCATGGAGGACCATCCCAAGGTCCCTAGGATCTGGGCTAATACCTGGGGCCATGTCAATGTCTGAGGGCCCTCTGCATGTAGGGCAACTCTGGTCTGCACCACCACCCAGGGCCATAGTAACATCCAGGCCTGGCTGCTATCACGGGCCATGGCTGGATCTGTGGTCCCTGCACAGCCAGGGTCTTTGTGGATGCCCAAGGCCTGTATTGCCACCAAAGACCACAAGGATGTCAAGGTTCTAGGCCACCACCTTCAACTATGTTGTGGTCTGAGAAATGTACAGCTGCCAGGGCCATGCCAATCCTAGTAGTCTGTGCTGCCACCTGGTGGTGATATTTTATTTGTGCTCTAACAAATACAGCTTGCCTGGGGATCAGAGGAAAAAGTCAGCCACTATATTAAACATAGAAATCAGGCAGTGGTAGCACATGCCTTTAATCCTAGCATTCAGGAAGCAGAGTTTCATCTGGATCTCTGTGAGTTCAAGGCCACACTGGGAACAGAGCAGGTGTAGTGGCACATGCCTTTAATCCTAGCACTAGTTAACCATAGAGGTTTAAAGATCTGTATAGACAGACAGCAAGTGATAGAGCCAGCCAGAAAGAGGAAGTGATATAGCTGGGTGGAGAGAGTAAGTAAGATGGCAGGGCACAGAAAGATGTATAGGCTGAGGATTTCCTAGTGGTAAGAACTTGTAGCTGGCTCATTCTATTCCTCTGACCTTTCAGCTTTCACCCACAATATCTGGTTACAGGTTTTTTATTAAGACTATTTAGCAATTTGTGTTTCAACCAGGAGCCATGGTGTTGACTAGCCAAGCTGGCTCCCAGGGCCATATAGGGACTCTGGCCATATTGCAGCAAGAGTCTGTCAATGTCTGTGGCTCCTGTTACCACCAAAGGCTGTGTAGAAGCCAGAGGTCTGGCCTGACACCTGGGGCTATGTTGACACCTGAGGGTCACACTGCCATGGACCCATAGAGATCTGAGGGCCCTGTGCTGCCCCCCAGAGCCATGGTGTCAACCAGGCCTAAGTCACAGCATAAGGCCATGTCTGGACCCATGGTCCTACTGCAGCCAGAGCCTGTTTTGATGTCCATGACCTATGTTGCCACCAAAGGCCACAAGGATGCCTGGGTTCTGGCCCATCATGGTAGCCACTTTGGGGTCCAAGGAATGTGCCACTATGGAGTGTATCTGGAAGTTTCTCTGCCCCCCCAGCCCTTCAGTCCTACAGTCACCTATAAAATAATCATTAGAGGCTTATATTAATTATGAACTAGATGGTCTATGGCTCAAGCTTCTTGATAGATTATAACTTAATCCATTTCTATTAATCTATAAGATGCCATGTGGCCATGGTATTACCGGTCTGCTGGCATCTTGCTGCTCCTTGGGCGGCAGCTGGCTTCTCTCCTATTCTCCTTTCTCCTTTCACTCTCTCTCTTGGATTTTCCCACCTGGCTCCAACCTGCTCTGCCATAGGCCAATGCAGGTTTATTTATCAATCAATCAGAGTAACACATATTCACAGCATACAGAAAAACATCCCACAGCAATAGAGCCATCCCAATCTGGGTGGTCTATGCTGCCACCTATAGCTGTGCTGGGCCTGTGCTACTGTAAAGGGCCATGTCTGAGTCCATGGCCCTACCACAGCCAGGGTCTAAATCAATGTCCATGACTCCTGTTGCAACCAGAGTTTGTACAGAAAGTCTTCTTCAAGAAGGAGCATACCTAGTGGTTATCCAATACCAAATGCTCAGCTCTGAAAACATACATGTAAATAACCTTATGTGGACTGGGCAGGTTGTAATTAGGTTCAGTCCATTATCATCATGGCAGTGAGCATGGCAGCATGCAGGGAGATGTGGTGCTGGAGGAGGAGCTGAGATTCCTACATCTTGCAGGCAACAGGAAGTTGACTGAGACACTGGGAGGTATCCTAAGTATAGGAAACTTCAAAGCCCATCCCCACAGGGATACACTTCCTCCAACAAGGCCATACTCCTTCCAACAAAGCCACAACTCCTAATAGTCTTTATGAGGTTATCGAGGCCAATTACATTCAAAATGCCACAGGCCATAATGATGCCCAGGGTCTGGGCTACCACCTATGTCTGTGTTGGTGGGCCATCCCAATCTGAGTGGCCTATGCTGCCACCCAGGGCCATAGAGATGTCTGGGCCCCAAATTGCAGCCTAGGGCCATGTTCCTACAACAGTTAGTGTCTGTGTTGATGTCCATGGCTCCTGTTACCACCAAAGGACATATGGATGTCTGGAATCTTGAACTACACCTGATGTCATGTTGTTATCCAAGATTCAGGATGCCACAAGGGCCATCTGAGTGCCTTGGACTGCCACCTGGAACCAAGGTAAAAGCCAGGCCTGGGCTCCTGCCAAGGACCATGTCTGGGTCTGTGGCCCCACTGAAGCTGAGGTCTGTGTTTGCATGATACACAACAGCTTCCAAATGCTACTATGAAGATGAAAAAGAGATGGGAAAAAGGGAGGAGTGAAGTGGGTTTTTTTATTTTCTTATTTGCTGATTTGGTTTTGTTTATTTGTTTGTTTTTGTTGTTTTGTTTTTGTTTTTGTTTGTTTTTAAATTAATATTCCTATTTGTATTTTTATTTTATTTTTAAAATTTTAAGTTTTCCTGGCGGAGGGGACTACAAGGATGGATACAGAGGAATGGGGAAATGGGTAGGATTGGGATACTTGATGTGAAACACTCAAAGCCCAAAAAAATATAAAAAAAAATGTGAACATTTTTACACTATTTCACTTCATTCGATCAGGCTTGATTCAAGAATCACATGATTATCTCCTCTTCCTTCATCAATATCAATGATTCCTTAACTATCTCCTCAACATATTAGAATCAGGTAGTCAGTCATATTTAAGCTAAAAATTGACATTTTGTCAGGCTGAGATAGGAATAATATATTGTACATTTTCTCCACAAATTTTTTGACTGAAGAATCTGGTCATTTCATTCTATAAGACTGGTGATTGCAAATTATTGGCAATTGTTAGAAATCATAAACAAAAACCTGTAACTTTCTTACCATTGGAATTGAAGTTTTCAAATTAAGTACATTTTGTTACAAATATTTTAATCACTGCTATTCTCATTTTTCGGATTTCAGCTAACCAGAATATATTCATTAAATTCTTTATTAAATGTCCTTTTGAACGCTTGAATATTTTATCCTCTTTAAAGACTGCTTTTATTTTTATTTGTGTATATATGCACTGTACTTTTTATGCATGTGATGGGGTGCTCTCAGAATACAAAAGAAAATGTTGGATTCCCTGGAGCTGGAGTTACACATGGTTGTGCACTGTCAGATGTCAGTCTGGGGTCACTTTTGAAAGTCACTTTTAGGGGAGTCTTTTGGAAGAGCAGCAAGCTCTTTTAACTGCTGACCATTCTTTCTGCCCATTTTTTCATTGACAAACTTGACTATCTGCTGAATGGCCTAAATAATGTTTATAATGTAAATAAGATTTAAATTATTCTCTGTAATATATATACATTCTCAGCTTTTTTACATGTGAACATCTCACAATGAGACCTGAGTTGTTTTGCAATTTAATGTGACATATGTGATGAGATCATCATGTGGCTTCTTCAATGACCAGGTGTAAGGCCTAATGGGAAACTAGAAGAAATTCTTCCAGACTCAAGTTATGTGATGAAGTCAGCACCAAGGAATTTACTTCATGCTCTAGTTATGTCCTAAAATCTTCCAGAAAGATCACATATAGCTCATAGGTAAATGAAAAAGTTGAGTGTTCATTTTGCACTTTGACTTTAAACTTTTTACATTCTTTATCTACCCTAAAAGACAAAGAAACAGACACTATGTGTCCCTCATCATGGTCCTGTGTGACCTGAATAATGTCCTCATGGTCACCTTCACTTTCAGTTCACCTGACATAGGCACACTGTTACCATAGAAACCAAGAAGATTGCCTTGTCACTGAGGATGGATCACCTCTCACTGGTTCAGACAAAGATATCAACAGAGTTAACCCTTTAGATTCCTATGTTAAAATAAATATTCTTAATCTATTCCTTTGATATGGATAATCTTGTTGAACTCTTTATTTGATATTATCTTTCCTATAAATATTGCTTGTGGGAGTCTGTTGGAGTCCAGCTTCTACCTGTCGATAGGTTCTTGTGGGGAGGAGAGAGAAATGAGGAAGTATTAGATAGAAAGATAAAAAGAGACAAAAAGTAAGACAGAGACACAAGACAGCTTCAGGAGGTCCCTGGGTCAATACTCAGCTGCTCCATCATTTATTTAAAAGAGCTTTTTATACAATGCCAAGGGGAGAAGCAAAAGACCTCACTCCTTGCAAGATCAAAGCACAACATACAGCTAAGTATAGACCCTTCAAAACACCTGGTAACCATGCCTCTGGCCAAATCATCCTATTATGCAGCCCTCCTGGGTAAAGCAAGCTTAGATTCTCTGAGCTTGAATAAGTCCTTAAAAGGGAGCCTCTGTGGACTTCCACAGCTTGTTTCTAGAGACATTGAATTCATTATTGTTTAACTTTGACTTTTGCTTGTATTCACTCATCAAGAAAATTCATTGACATCAATGACAGTAGACATGAATGGATATACAGACCTGCATGGGGGCCATACAAACAAAGAGTTGCATTCACATATCAGATACTTATGTGAGTAATACAAAACCATCACTGATATATGAAATCTACCATTCATGTGTGTCTGTTGTTATTGGGTTACAATGGTCTATTTTAAGTTATTTTTCTACTAAGTATTTTAGTATTGTCTTCTTAAATAATAAACACTTCAAAAGAACAAAGGTATGGACTATTAAGGTCTTTATATAGATTCTATTGTGCTTGTAAAATAGGAAACTTACTCATATATATATATACATATATATACATATATATAACTTAATGACTAATAATTTCAGAAAATTCTTTATGATGTACAATCTAACATACTATTATCTGAGAACTAGTGATTGCATAGAAAGTGAATAATATCATTCCTTCCCCTTCACACCAAATCCATGCTAATTTCTCTGCTAATGAACATGAAATTGCATTTATTATATGCAAAAGTTTCTAGCACTAATTTTTTGATTTACAGTTCCAGTTAGGTTATTTAAAATCATCTAAGCCCACATTATACATGACAGCTGACATTCCTTGAAGTCACAAAGACATTTAACATAATATTACCTTTCCTTCCCCAAGTCCTAGTTTTATTCTGATCTGTGTTTTTATTTTATCTATTTTTATATTTCACTTTAACTTTTTTTACAGTATCATACACATATACAATAAAATATAATCTTACCTACTCCCATGTTTGCCTTGAACTTCCTTTCTATTCTTTGAACCCACCTCTAACCAAGTTCTTATATTTCTAATCATTCCTGCATGTATTTGGATTCTATGTTCAGCTCAGTCTCACAAGTCTTGTCCCTATACTTATCTCCCAATTTTTCTTTTTTTTCTTTGTTAATTTCTTTTTTCTTTAATAACCCACTCAGTGCAGTTGATATTAAACATATGTTCATGAATGTAGGACCCTACCAGTGACTCTATTCTTAAAGTAACCAACCTATGTCCCCCTCATAGCCATCACCTGTCAATCACTTCACCTAGGGGTGGGCCCTTTTGAGATCCTACTCAACACAATCTGAAAAATTAACTCTCTTGGTCATGTACTGCTTAATGATGGGAATTGCTGTGGGATGTCTGTATGTCCTGTGGGAGCTCATTCTCGAGTTCCTAATGCTTTTACCCAGCAGGTCCACATAGAAGATGATTAGGACCACGGGCCTGAGTGCAGGTATATGAAATGGTCTGCACTTGGCTGTGCTGTGGGATGGTCTGTATGTCAAATTGCTCTGATTGGTCAATAAATAAAACCCGATTGGCCAGTGGCTAGGCAGGAAGTATAGGCGGGACTAACAGAGAGGAGAAAAGAAAGAACAGGAAGGCAGAAGGAGTCACACCAAGCGGCTGCCGGGACAAGCAGAATGAAAAGATGCCGGTAAGCCACAAGCCACGTGGCAAGGTATAGATTTGTAGAAATGGATTAAGTTAAGCTATAAGAATAGTTAGCAAGAAGCCTGCCATGACCACACAGTTTGTAAGCAATATAAGTCTCTGTGTTTACTTGGTTGGGTCTGAGCAGCTGTGGGACTGGCGGATGACAGAGATTTGTCCTGACTGTGGGCAAGGCAGGAAAACTCTAGCTCAAGGAATGTTATTTTTCTATCTGAAATACTTCCCACTTCCGTGACTGGAATTTATTATTAATTATATTTTAAAGTAATTTCTAGACCCTTGATAGAACTAAAACCTATCTTTTTACAATCAAAAATAGATTTTTACAAATATCTGTTCTGATTACAGTTTCTTCAATTCCTTCCAGATCCTTCCCACCTTCTGACTTCCACCTGATCTTGCTTGGTCATAACACATTTGTCCTCCAGGCCAATGCTGACTCTCAAAGACTGTGCTCCAGCCCAGTCTCATGACTCTACTGGAGCCTTCCATGTCTATTCCTTCTACAATTCTTACTCCCATACCAGATGTCACAATAATGGTCCTGGTCCAGACTGGAGAGCTCAGCCAGCTCCTTTCCCATCCTCGAGGTTTAAGCAAAATCACATATCCTGTTTGTCAACTCAGCCTACTGTGTCCATTTTAGACACAACATCAACAAATGAAGTCCATATGTTCAAGTCTCATCATAAAAACATAAGCAAATGAAAAGTGAAGACAGTACGTCCTCCTGAAAATTCACCAGTTCTATAGAAATATTATACAGTAAGAATTACCTAGATGAATCTACATAGATGAATCCGAGAGCACAAAACTGAAAAGAACAATCATTATATTATTTATGTATCCATGTAAGAATGTGTGTGTGTGTGTGTGTGTGTGTGTGTGTGTGTGTGTGTGTGTGTATGAACAAATAGGGGAATATAAGTCATGAATTTGAAAGATAGCAATGAGAGGTTTCTTGAGGAGGTTCCATTGAGTAAATGGAAAGGGAAATGATATAATTATATTATAATCTCAAAAATATTTTATAAAGATTAATAATAAACCTCATTAAATAAATTAAGGAATTTTAAAAACAAAACAAACATCTTAATGGGACTTTAAATAAAATAAATGCTGGAATGATGCCCAAAAAATACAAAAACATAAAGAATTTCATCAGATAACAAATATAATCCAAGATTTGGTAACAGAATATAATAAAGACAGAAATTTTGAAAATATTTCAATCAGAAGTAAAGATGGAATGGAAAAACCCAATAACCCAACTATAAAACTGAGGGAATAGCTTTACAAGTAGAATGGATGAAATAGAAGATAGGCTATTGGGACTCAAAGACAAAGGAGAAGAATTAGAACACACAGCTAAGTTACCAATAGAAACTTTAAAGTCACAGGAGCCTGGAGCAATGAACTCAAAATTCAAAGTAGCTTTTTTGATAAAATCCCTAGAAAACCAGACTGTAGTGAAAATACATCAGTACAATAACTGCTACCCATGACAGACTCCAAGCCAGCCTTATCCTAAAAGGGCAAAAGTTTGGAACAATCTCATTAAGATCAGGGCACAAGGATGCCCACCATCCTGGCTCCTTTTCAAGAAAGTTGTTGGAGCAATAAGGAAAGAAAAGGAAGTTAAAGGGCTACACAGTATAAAAAGAAAACATCAAATTTACCATTTGCATATTACATGATATTAGACAGAATAGATCCCAAAAAATTCTACCAGAAAACATCAGGAAATGATCAACTATTTCAGTAAAGTGGCAAGTTCCAAATTCAGCTTACAATAATCAGTGGTTTTGCTATATACCAACAACAAACACTCTGAGGAGGAGATCATAGACACACTCTCATTCACAATAGCTCCAAAGTAAATGAATATCTGGAAATAAATCTAACCAAGGAGGTAAAATATTTTTGCAATGAAATCTTTCAATCTCTGAGCAAAGAGGTTGAGAAAAAGGCTAGAAAATAAAAAGAGCTCCCACGTTCATGGATTGGCAGAAATTATATTGTAACAAAATTACGATTCTACAAGAAGTAATATTTTGTATGACAACCATTGGAAGTAATACATAAACAATTTCCTAAATCTATGATTTACCAATACATGAATGACATTTTACTAGTTGATTCAAATGCAGATACCATAGAAAAAGTGTTTGAAGAAGTAAAGAAAAACTTGCCTTGTTGAGGATTACAAATTGCTCCTGAAAAGATACAAAGAGGAGACTCTATTAACTATTTAGGCTCTATAACAGGTGTACAAATTATTAGACCCCAAAAGGTGCAAATTAGGAGAGTTCAATTACAGATTCTTTTTTTTTTCATTTTTTTTTAAATTTATTTTACAACACCATTCAGTTCAACATAATAGCCACAGATTCCCCTGTTCTCCCCCTCTCGCCCCCCTCCCCCCAGCCCCACCCCCCATTCCCACCTCCTCCAGATCAAGGTCTCCCCCGAGGACCAGGGTCGACCTGGTAGACTCAGTCCAGGCAGGTCCAGTCCCCCCCTCCCAGACCGAGCCAAGTGTCCCTGCATAAGTCCCAGGATTCAAACAACCAACTCCTGCAAAGAGCCCAGGACCAGGCACCAATGCACAGCTGCCTCCCAAACAGATCAAGCCAAATGACTGTCTCACCTATTCAGAGGGCCTGATCCAGTTGGGGGCCCCTCAGCCTTTGGTTCATAGATCCTGTGCTGCCATTCATTTGGTTATTTGTCCCTGTGCTTTATCCAACCTTGGCTTCAACAATTCTTGCTCATATAAACCCTCCTCTTTCTCACTAATTAGACTCCCAGTGCTCCACCAGGGGCCCAGCCATGGATGTCTGCATCCAGATTCCTCAGTCCTTGGATGGGGTTTATGGCACAACTATCAGGGTGTCTGGCCATCCCATCACCAGAGTAGGTCAGTTCCTGCCGTCTCTCGACCATTGCCAGCAGTATTTTCCGGGGATATCTTTGTGGATCTCCGTGGGCCTCCCTAGCTCTCTGCTTCCTCCCCTTCTCATGTGGTCTTCATTTACCATGGTCTCCTATTCCTTGTTCTCCCTCTCTTTTCTTGATCCAGCTAGGATCTCCCACTCTCTTTCCCTCGACCGTCGCTCTTCATTGTTCCCACTCATGACCAGGCTGTTCATGTAGATCTCATCCATTTCTCCGTGTCTTTTTAGGGGTCCCGTTTTCCAGGTAGCCTCACTGGTGATGTGAGTAGCAGTCCAGTCATCCTTGTTCCACATCTAGCATCTTCCTATGAGTGAGTACATACCATATTTGTCTTTCTGAGTCTGGGTTACCTCACTCAGAATGATTTTTTCTAGAACCATCCATTTGCCTGCAAACCTCATGATGTCATTGTTTTTCTCTGCTGAGTAGTATTCCATTGTGTATATGTGCCACAATTTATTTATCCATTCTTCAGTTAAAGGGCAGCTAGGTTGTTTCCAGGTTTTGGCTATTATAAACAATGCTGATATGAACATAGCTGAGCAAGAGCTCTTGTGGTATGATTGAGCATTTCTTGGGTATATGCCCAGGAGTGGTATAGCTGGATATTGGGGGAGATTGAATCCCAATTTTCTAAGAAAGTGCCATATTGATTTCCAAAGTGGTTGTACAAACCTGCATTCCCACCAGCAGTGGAGGAGAGTTCCCCTAGTTCCACATCCTCTCCAGCATAAAGTGTCTTCAGTGTTTTTGATCTTAGTCACTCTGACAGATGTAAGGTGGTATCTCAGAGTTGTTTTGATTTGCATTTCCCTGATGACTAGGGATGTTGAGCAATTCCTTAAATGTCTTTCAGCCATTTGAGTTTCCTCTGTTGAGAATTCTCTGTTTAGTTCTATAGCCCATTTCTCAATTGGACTGTTGGTTGTTTTGATGTCTAATTTCTTGAGTTCCTTATATATTCTGGATATCAGTCCTCTGTCAGATGTGGGGTTGGTGAAGATCTTTTCCCATTCTGTAGGGTGTCGCTTTGCCTTGTTGACCGTATCCTTTGCTCTACAAAAGCTTCTCAGTTTCAAGAAGTCCCATTGATTGAGTGTTTGTCTCAGTGTCTGCGCTACTGGTGTTTTATTTAGGAAGTTATCTCCTATGCCAATGCGTTCAAGACTACTTCCTACTTTCTCTTCTAGCAGGTTCAGAGTAGCTGGATTTATGTTGAGGTCTTTGATCTACTTGGACTTGTTTTGTGCACGGTGACAGATATGGATCTATTTGCAGCCTTCTACACGTTGATATCCAGTTACGCCAGCACCATTTGTTGAAGATGCTTTCTTTTTTCCATTGTACACTTTTGGCTTCATTGTCAAAAATTATATGTCCATAGGTGTGTGGGTTCATGTCAGGGTCTTCAATTAGATTCCATTGGTCCACATGTCGGTTTTTATGCCAATACCAAGCTGTTTTTATTACTGTAGCTCTATAGTAGAGCTTGAAGTCAGGGATTGTGATGCCTCCAGAAGTTGTTTTATTGTACAGGTTTCTTTTAGCTATCCTGGGTTTTTTGTTTTTCCATATGAAGTTGAGTATTATTCTTTCCAGGTCTGTGAAGAATTGTGTTGGTATTTTGATGGGGATTGCATTAAATCTGTAGATTGCTTTTGATAAGATTGCCATTTTTACTATGTTAACCCTGCCTATCCATGAGCATGGGAGATCTTTCGATTTTCTGACATCTTCTTCAATTTCTTTTTTCAGGGACTTAAAGTTCTTGTCATATAGGTCCTTCACTTGCTTGGTTAGTGTTACCCCAAGTCCTAGTTTTATTCTGATCTGTGTTTTTATTTTATCTATTTTTATATTTCACTTTAACTTTCTTTACAGTATCATACACATATACAATAAAATATGATCTTACGTACTCCCATGTTTGCCTTGCACTTCCTTTCTATTCTTTGAACCCACCTCTAACCATGTTCTTATATTTCCAATCATTCCTGCATGTATTTGGTTTCTATGTTCAGCTCAGTCTCACAAGTCTTGTCCCTATACTTATCTCCCAATTTTTTCCTACACACCTGGAAAATTCCTCATTCTATGGGCATGCCCTTTATTCTTAGGGGTCAGGCCATCATGAAAAGATTCAATCAAACACTTAAGTCCCAATTACAAAAAAATGGGAGAAGTCTCTACTCTCATATGATCAACCAAGAAGGGCATTATTAACCATATATATTTTAAATGTTTCTAAGGAAGATAAATTTTTGTCTGATTTTCAAAAACATTGGTCCTCCTTGCTTACTTATAGTACAATTTGGGTCAAGTGAAGGGGCCCCCTTAACTGGGGCCTGGAGAGGACCAGACCCACTCCTCACTGTAGGAAGAGGGTTTGGATGTGTCTTTCCTCAAAATGAAAAGAGAACCATCTCGGTACCATCTAGAGACCTCAAATATTTACCCCAACAAGGGGACAATGATAATGATGGCTCCAGGGAGTGAAAAGACCTAAAGCAGGTCATAGAGTGACCCCACGCCCTATTCACCCTACATGGTACTCAATGATGTGTAAGATCTCAAAGTGGTGGATGACCTAAGACATGAGCCATGTCTTACAAAAAAACAAAATGGGAGGTTGCGCCTCATAAGGTCCAGTATTGAAGCCCAGTGTAACTTCCTGAGCCTAGCTTGAGTTTGGTGACCTGTCCCCGGATATGAATTCCACATAGGAGTGATTCAGCACTACCCAACCTAGAATCACCTCTGCCTAGTAACTGCTGAAATGGCATTATCTCATTGGCCTGCTATCCTCACCTCAATACTCCCCAATCCCCATCACCCCAACCTATATAAATCCAGTCCTGATGCAATGAAGGGAGTTCCTGCTTTGAAAAGGCTCCTGGCTCATTGTGTTTCTCTCTGGTGGAATGGGGAGGTTTGGGCCATCAACACTTACCATCTTGCTCAGCCCCAGGGAGAGATAGGCTGGACCAGTCCTGCCTTCACCCTACCTGTGGGTCAGACTGAAAACTGAGTGAAGGTGCTATGATTACAGTTAGGGTATTCACTTTCTGATGACCTGGTGGGCTAGTTCAGGCACCTTCTCCACTATAGCTAGTAGTCTAAGGTGAGGTCATCCTTATGGATTGAGAACTTCCCTAGCACCTGGTTTCTCCTTTTCCTCTTGGTGTCTTCCTCTATTGTGGTATCTCTTTCATTGCATTCCCCCTCCCTTTCCAGCTCAACCATCCCATTCCCTAAGGTTCTCATCCCCCATCACCTACCCTCCATACCACTCATTCCCAATCTAGTCAAGGAGATCTCATCCATTTCCCTTTCCCAAAGCAATCCATGTGTCCCTCTTTGTGTTTTCCTTCTTAGCTAGCCTCCCTGGAGCTGTAGGCAGTTTCTTGGAAAATTGGGAGACAATATACATCAGGAACCAGCAATACTACTCTTGGGCATATTCTCAAGAAATGATCAATCATACCAAAAGAACATATGCTCAACTATGTTCATAGAAACATTTTTTAATGGCCAGAACCTGGAAACAACCTAGATGCCCTTTAACCAAAGAATGACAAGGAAAATGTGGCATGTATACACAATGGAATACTACTCAGCCATTTAAAAAAAAATGACATCATGAAAGTTGAAGAAAAGTGGATGGAACTAGAAAAATGTCATCCTGAGTGAGGTAACCTAGACTCAGAAGGACAAACACAGTATGTACTCATTCATAAGTGGATACTAGATGAAAAGAAAAGGACAATCAGACTACAATCTTCTACTCTTAAGGCTTTTATTTGTCTGTAGCACTTTGTATACTGAAATATGATTTTAAATCAACACCAATCCAAAAACATCTTGGAATGTCTGTGTGCATTGTCAACCCCAGCACTGAATGGCATAAAGATAGGGACAATGTTTCTATTCATGAGAACAGATGGGGCGGGCCCTATGAGATGCACACACATCTTACCCTCCACCCTCTTTTAAGTTACCATGGCTAATGTTGTTGTCATTTTCTCTCTCTTATTTCAGCCTCAATCAAAATCTTATATGTCTTAAAACTCACATCCACAGAACACTCTGGTGTATGAGGTTTTATGTATTTAATTAAACATTAATTTGTAGTCTAATTAGAATGAAACAGAAAGGGTGTGGATTTCAGTGGGTGGGGAAGTAGGGAGGACCTGGAGGAGTTGGGTAGAGGAAACAGTGATTGGAATATGAGTATTTTAAAAATTGATGAAATTCTCTGTATTTCCTCAGAGCATGGGGCAACATCACATGTCTAGTGATGACGTCATAACTCCTGTATTTGTGTACATTAAACTATGTATGTTGTTTGCATGGATATATGTGAATATGCAAGCATTGTAGTGTTAAAAGAGTGTTTCCTCCATCACCCTACACTCTGTTCTTGAGACAGGATCTCCCTGCACCTGACTGACAGGTGAGATCTTAGCGGTTGTGATGATTACAAGCAGTGTCTCCACCCTTGTCTATGTAGTGCTATGACAGATAATACATAGCTGATGCTTCAAGACTTCTTGTGACTGATGGCAACTGCTTTTGATTTCTTTAATTTTCAATACTATAATATAATTATATCAGTTTTTTCCTCCTTCCAAGTCCTCCCATATGTCCCCTCTTGCTCTTTTTCAATTAATTGGTTGCAGCATACATTTATATATGTTCATATTCATGACTATATTTTGTGAAAAAATTCTATCATTAACTTTAATAAAAATATTTTCAATAATTGCTCTGCATGCATATATATATTCATATTCATATATACTTGAATGTTTTTTGTGAGGAAATTCAACAATCATTTGAAATAAAGCCAGTTTAGACTATTACATCTGAGAACCCACCATCTCAGGGACAATGAAAACTGTGTATTCCTTTAAAATTTTTTCTAAATTTTCTAAGAAAAAATACACAGAGAAAAAAATAAAATACTTGATATCCCTAGGAACTTTATAAATTTCTAGCTGTTAGATTTCAAAATTCACAAACTACTCTCATTCACAGCAGATTGATGAAGGCAGTAACTATTTCAGTTCCTGGTAGAATCTACTGCATGATGCACATTAGATACTTTATTGAAAATACTTTAGCAATATGTTGAAATCAAGATATTTATCATACATGAAGTCAATAATAATTTTCAATAACAGGAGGATGTACAGAAGTTCCAAAATAACAACTATGAATACTTGGTGTTTACACAATTGATTTGAACTCAAAATTAAATCCAATGAGTCAAGAACAGGGAATAATATCATGTTTTCAACTCTGGGGATCAACGCTCCCATTTAGGGCAAGCATCTGTGAGGTGCAACAAAAAAAGGAGAAAAGTTAATAACATAATTGAATTTCCTTCATATTTTTTGTAAGGATGTTACATTGCTGAGATGAAAACAAGAATCTTTGTGATTTTGCTCTAATTTCAGGCCAGTTTACAGAAACCAACTTACCTGTTTTCATAGACATTTTTAATATTTCTGATAGGGATTTCATAGTAATGTGTCAGGTTCACATACTCTTTCCACATTTCTTCAGTGATATTTGGTCCCTTTGCTGCATTTCATGGAGGAAAAGTCAGAAGAGATGTTTGTTATAATCTGAGTTTATCAAATTGTCATCAGTTGGTAAATCCTGCTACCTTTTTTCACTCTCCCTAATGATGATGTCAGTCGGACAAATCATTCTGAAGTCATGTCAAACATTCTTTCTACAGATCAATAAATAAATTTCCATCCCATTAGATCTAAGATGGTGATCTAAACTATTAAAGATCTAAAGACTCTTAGACTATTAAAAAGATCTAAAGACTAAAGACTATTAAAAATTATTACTAGTATTTCCTGTACAATTCAACATGAATTGGGACTATGTTTGAAAACACATAAGCAAACAACTTTTCTACAGCAGTGTATTATGCAAAAAAATTCAGGGACAGAGCTATATTGTAATTAACAAACAGAAAAAAAAAAACTTCTCTTCATATGATAATTTACATACCCAGTACTGCAGTGATAATCTGTATGTTCCCCAAATGATTGACATAATTAACTTCCAATACAATGGTGGTATTCGAGACAAAATGTGTCAAAACATAAACAGTACTCGGGACTGGAAGAAATAATTTTTTTTCATGAGAACATGATGTATATTCTCCTTTTTACTTTTTTATTATTTATTTTGAGATTTTAATATTGTTATACTATTTTACAACTTCCCTTTTCTCCTTATACTTGTAGTGTTTGTCCATCAACAGTCTCCTTCAAATTCATGTCGTTTTTCAGTCATTATCATCACATGGTTATATTCCATTATATTATTATATATTGTATGTAAATTATATATTATATTATGCAAATAACAATAACTCAAAAGATAAATGTAATATATATTTATTCAAGACTGTAACTCTTTCAGTCAATATAATGTTACTTGTATGCATCTAAGATTAATTTTTTAATTGTATTATTTCTAAAAGAACATTTTCAAACAATTCTTTCATAATAATCCAGTATTGATACAATGGCACTACAAAAATATATTTCCATTTTTGCATCAAATTATTGAATTAAGTAAACACTTTTCATAAATTCTAACACAAAATACAAAAGTCATGTGCATGTCTATACTTGACCAAATTTAGAAAAACCTTCATTTAATTATTTTTTGTTTGTTAATTTGTTTTTGTATCACATAGGGAGATGCATATGTGCATTTTTTCTTCATGATTGTGGAAAGCAGATAATGGAGAATTTACTCACTTCTGAATCTGCCCCCCTCGACCGAGATGTAAAGTGTAGATATGGGGAAAATGAACGAATGGAATCACGCAAGAACCAGTCCCAACAATGAACTCATTCTCCCTATTTTTGAAGCATTTTTCAAGGCCATAAACGCTGTAACATGAGACACAAAAGACCAGTTATTTGTTAAAGATGCTCCTGATAAAGATCAGATTGGTTACAGAAAATTTAAGTAACACCACCACTTCTCAATCAGAAATACTCACATAGCGTAAGTACAAAGCCTTAAATGGAGATTTGTCTGCCCAAACTGTGTGTAGCTGGCACTTCCCATTTTTCCTAAACACAATATAATAAATAATAACCACTCATTATTTAACATTTATTATCACATGTGTGCTTCTGTCTCAAGAATAATCTTGCTGAAAGTGAAGCACGGTAGATGTCATGACTCTGTTTTGACATGCTATTCCATGGTTTGTAAATATAAATATTAATAGTATTTTTGATTGGTGTTTCATTTAAAGTGTAGAAGGAATTTCAGTACCGAACAAGATGTGTGGACAAAATTGGGCTTTAGACTCATAATCTGCAGGATTTCCCATATCACAGAAAACTATGCCAATGACCTCATTGATGAAATGGCAGGTATCCAATTATCAGGATTGTTTTCAAGAGGAGGAGACATTTTCATGGTGAGGTTATAAACACTACTTTTTTGATATGACTATCTCAGATTTTTCTTTACCTATGTTCACATTCATCAGTATTTCATTTTCAGCAAACATCAGTTTTATTCACAAATGTAATTTTTAATCCCTGAGTTTGTATTTTCACTATTTTATTAGAAAAAATTAAAACATCAGGAGCTGAGGGCTAAAGTTTAACATTTTTAACAATTGATCTTCAACTGCCAGCTTTCCTTGAATTTTTATTAGATCCATATTATCTTCCCATTTCAGAATTATACTGGAGAATGCTTTTAGTCCCCTTTCACCAACTGTTTCTTCTACTTGAGTTAAATTTTCTTACCTGACAATAGAACGTCGATGCTCATTAGTGTGTAATTCTTAAAAAAACTTCACGTCACGAATCAGCATCCTGAAATCACTAATTTTCTCCAGTCACACTATTAATTTATGGATGCTAGGTAGATGGTACTAATAATTCCCTGAGAAAACTAAAAATTAATAAGAATTAAAATTCACCAGTCAAAGGATCTGGGTTCAAGTCACAGTACCACATGCTGGAAAATAACCTCCTGTAACTTCATGTCTGAGACCTTTGTGGGTGCTTCATGTACATAAAGAAACATGCAGAGCAAACACACATACATAAAATGACAAAATAAAATTAATCAAAATTTAAATATAACAATGGTTAGAAAAACTAAATTATAGATTTTCAAATAGAAAATAGAACATTATTTTTATGAGTGTTAGAAAAGTTGATTATATATGTAATGTGATAACAGCATTATTGTATATTTTTGCTCCTTCCCCAAAAATGCCTGAAATATTTTTTGAAAACATATAGATATATTTACTTAATAAAGGTATATTTCTTTATAAAGGGACCGGATGCAGAGTTCCACGGCCAGGCCCCAGGTGGAGCTCCAGGAGTCCAATTGTTGTTGAGACTAAGGTTGGATAAAGCACAGGGACAAATAGCCAAATGAATGGAAACACATGAACTATGAACCAGCAGCTGAGGAGCCCCCATTTGGATCAGGCTCTCTGGATAAGTGAGACAGTTGATTAGCTTGATCTGTTTGGGAGGCCCCCAGGCAGTGGGACCGGGTCCTGTACTCAGTGCATGATTGGCTGTTTGAAACCTGGGACCTACAGGGACACTTGGCTCAGCCTGGGTGGAGAGGACTAGACCTGCCTGGACTGAGTCTACCAGGTTGAACTCAATCCTCAGGGGAGTTTTTGCCCTGGAGGAGATGGAAATGGAGGGTGGGCTGGGGGAAAAAAGGGGAGTGGGGGGTTGGGTGGGAGGGGGAGAGAGGAGGGAGAAGAACAAGGGAATTCATGGCTGATATGTAAAATTAAACTAAATTATAAAATAAAAAAACATAGGGAAGTAGCAAAAAAATAAAGGTAATAATTTTATATAATATTAAATGTGATCGAGGAAAATTTTAGTGTAAAATATAGATTGTAGGTTCATATTACAAGCAGCCTTAATGCACATAAATCACCTAAAGGAAAACATAATAAAATTCATGTGTAAATACATCTAATGCATATTTGGATGATAAAACATCTTAGTATGCCAATGCATTATGAATGATTATCCACCGAGAAATCACTGTTATCCAAAAAAGGAGTTAGAACTGTGTCTGTTGAGTGGTTTTACCTCTGATTTCTACACCTTTGCTGCAGCATTTGGAAACGGAGGTAATCACACACACACACACACACACACACACACAAACCTCAAAAATAACTTTTATTATTGGAAGCATTATAGAATTATAATTCATATCAGTATTACTTGACACATTATCCATAGTAGGAAGACTCTAAAACAAAGAGAGATCCATGCCTCAAATACATGCCACACAATAAGTTTGTCATGAAGGTATTAGATTGATTTAAATTTTCTATTAAGTTTATCAAAATTCACCCCTGCATTTTTGAGGGACAGTGAAATACTTTATACAATTGTATATTAATCAACTATGAACAAATAGTTAATTATGCTAAAGTGCATATAAAATTAAAAAAAACATGGCTTTTTTAAAAAGTTTTTTTTACCACCTTTACCAAATAAAAATGCAGTTAGACAATATAAGAAGCTCAAATGAAGTCATTGGAACCTTGAAAATAAAATAAAAATTTTTAAGACATGAGATTATATTATGGTATATCACATTAATCATTAGGTCAAAAAGTGGTAAATTCACCACAGTCACTTCTGACCCTGCATAACACCCTCAAAGCCCATCCTTGTACCGGTAAGGGTTCCTCAGTGGCAGACACCAAACAGGTTAGAGCAGCAAGCAGAAGAAACTTCATATTCTAGATTTTTCTCTTTTTCTGGAGCAGAAGACCAGAGTTTTTCAGCTGCCAGTGAAATGATGAACTGAAGACATACGCACAGCATTTAGGTTTGCACGATGTGCGATGAGCCTGCTTTCACTGAACCTTTTCTTTAGTTGTTTGTTTTTAACTTTCAGAACAGCCTGATTGTCAGTATTTGAATATGTCTGGCATTGCTTCATTTAAACCCACACGATGAAAATTCAGTGGAATGTAATGTTCCTGTGTATGTCAAGGAGAGCAATTCAGTAATGTTACATTCCACTGAATTCTTATCCCATGATGACAAGCTAGTTTGATGACATTATATGCAGGAAAGAGCACAGTCGGCATGAAATGTCTCAAGAATGTTGTCTGGTAGTGCTTCCTGATTTATATAAGAAGTAGATCTATGTGCTGCATGTTCATTCTTATTTTAATATGAAAAACTATATGAATGTATCTCACTAAAATTATTTTTCAAGTCCAATAAACACTTTCTGTGTTTTTAAAAGTTTGAATTAAATATCAGTAGCACAGATTCAGGTGAAAAATGAGTCTCACAGATGAGTCTGTATTCATTTTGTTGTGAAGACAAAGCACTTAGATATGGAGATATTATATTTAATTCTTGCAGAAGGATAATTTCTCCTACTTTGTATATAAGTAATTCTCAGGTCCATGACTTTCACTCATTCAAATGTCTATGTGCATCCATTCTTGTTTTTCTCTAATCACCTTCCAAATAAATATTTTAAAAATATATTAGACCAACAGCAATTATTTGGACATCTTGTTATTTTAAAAAATGCAATAACTGAGTACTGGTTAAATGATGAAAATGTCTATGCTGAATTTCAAGTGTGATTCTGTGTAGTTTAAAAACAAAAATTCAAATTTAACTGAAAATAAGGTGCATGCTTGTGTGAGATGCATTCTCATGCTGTGCTTGAACCTGTGAGTTCACATGGGATGATTTAATGAGTCCATGCTCTCTGCTCCCACTGTGCAACTGCAATTTAAAGCTTTCAAAATCATCAGTTAAGGACAGAAATAAAACAATGAAGATTTTATGGTTAGTCACTTGTTTTGGTGCCATGCATTTTTTTTATAAGTTGATTAGTTTCTATTAGTCCCTCAAGCACAAGTCATGAAGTCACTCTATGTAAATAAAACACTGATGGCCAATGACCAGGCAGGAGGTAGGTGGGACAAGGAGAGAGGAGAATTCTGGGAAGCGGAAGGCTGGGAGAGAGACACTGAGCCACCACGAGGAGAAGAGCATGTAGAGACGCCGGTAAGCCACCAGCCACGTGGCAAGCTATAGATTTATAGAAATGGGTTAATTTAAGATAAAAGAACAGTTAGCAAGAAGCCTGCCACGGCCATACAGTTTATAAGTGATATAAGCGTCTGAGTGATTATTTTATAAGTGGATTGTGGGACTGCGGGGCTTGGGGAACCTGGAGAGAAGCCCTCCAGCTACAAATGGCGCCCAACGGCTCGAGTTTCCACCTTAAACCTGAGAATATTTAATAACCAATTCTAAACAGAGCCAAAACCAGGTTCCTGCTTCTTGTCTCATACGGCAGCTAGATGCGCAAAACGCAGTTTGAACACTGGCGGGTTCCTGGCGGTGCGTTTGACCGGCAGTATGGCGGAAATGAGGCATCTGCCAGCAAATTAAGCTGTGTGGTAGATTTAGTCTTTACTAGTATTTAAAAAAAAAAAAAAAAAAAAGAGGTTTCTGGGCTACACGCTGCTTTGATAAAAGCTTAGACCCACTATTTCTGAGACTTGATGACTCCCAGAGCTGGCGGAAAACGTACCACTGCCATGTTGGGAAGCTGAAGTGGGCGGAGCCAGCAGCCACAGCGCCGTTTCAGGCTTACAATGGTACAGTTTAAAGCAATAGGCTCAAGGCTCAAGGTAATATAAAAATAAGCCATAAAGATGGCTACCACACAGAGAATCTGGATTATGTTCTCTTTGATATTCATAACTAAAGAAAAACATTTGATTACAAAAGCTGTTGAGTTATGCCAAAATGTATATTTTAAAGGTACCTTGACTTCAAAATTTGGATATAAGGATATGTTACTTTGGAAAAGAGGTTCTGCTTTTGTTTCCACAGAAAGCCAGAGGCTGTGGACTTGTTCCAGATTAAGATACATCAGGTTTCACCAGCCAAGACCCCCTGAAAGGACTCCGATGACACCATGGCCCAGATGATCCAACATCCAGATCGGTTTCAAGGCAACTGGTTCACACAATACAGCCTCACGGACTACCCCATAGGTCTAAAATTTTCTTTGCGTCCCCATAAGATACAGCGCCCCCCTCCAGCAGGAAGTAGTAAGAGATGCTACGCCCAAATTCCCAAATATACCAAGCTGGCTTTAGAGGTGGAATTGGCTCACTCCCCCTCTAAACCCAGACATATTGCTTTAAAAAAAAAAATGGTTAAGAGATTCTTGTGTCCCAAATCAGAAGAGCCCTCTGGTGTGGGACAGAGAAAACCAATATTTTTATTTAAAACAGGTTGATTATAAATGTGATCTCTTTCCAAAAAAGAAAAGGGGATATAGATATATAGAAGGATATAGAGATGATAAGATAAAAGGATAGATTAATCAACCTACTTTTAAAGAACAACTTGTTTAAAATGTTTTACATTGGTATAGATTTTAGTTTATGTTTAAAATGTTTTACATTGGTAAAATTTTAGTTATTGATACAAACTTGAAGTTAATTTTGTTATACTGTATATATATATTTCTATTCTTGTTTGAGGTATCATGTTTATATAACTCATTTAAAATTGTAATGGATAATTAAAAAATAGATTAATAATTAGTCATCTATGATAATCATATTGTAGCCATGTTAGTTAAGTCTTCTAGGTATACATAGATATATTTCAGATAGATAGGTAATCTTCAAACACTTCATAGACCTAGAGAATATGGCATTTAAATAACTTAGAATTCTGTTGACGTGAGACACAATTGCTCCTGGCTGCACCAATTGATCCCGAGAGAATGTTGGGCTTCTAAGACATTTCCATTTGGAAGTTTGTCTTTTTGGCACAAAATGGCCTACTGGGCAAAGAACTGCCCTTGCCTTGATGGCTGACAGTACAAATGCAATGCTGTCCTTTCTGGACAAGCGGGACACAAGGAAAGCGACCACTGTACTCTGCCAAGACAGGGTAAGATGGTCTCTCAGAATTCCTGCTTCTGAAATGGTCTGTCAATACTCTAGGCCTGT